>NC_135896.1:1020030-1310515 GCF_964194155.1 Cetorhinus maximus
GTGTGTGTTTTTGTTTGTGTGTGTGGCTGTGTTTTTGTTTGTGTGTGTGGCTGTGTTTTTGTTTGTGTGTGTGTGTGTTTTTGTTTGTGTGTGTGTGTGTTTTTGTTTGTATGTGTGTGTTTTTGTTTGTGTGTGTGTGTGTTTTTGTTTGTGTGTGTGTGTGTGTTTTTGTTTGTGTGTGTGTTTTTTTGTTTGAGTGTGTGTGTTTTTGTTTGTGTGTGTGTGTTTTTTTGTTTGTGTGTGGCTGTGTTTTTGTTTGTGTGTGTGTTTTTGTTTGTGTGTGTGTTTTTGTTTGTGTGTGTGTGTGTGTGTTTTTGTTTGTGTGTGTGTGTGTTTTTGTTTGTGTGTGTGTGTGTTTTTGTTTGTGTGTATGTGTGTTTTTGTTTGTGTGTGGCTGTGGTTTTGTTTGTGTGTGTGTGTGTGTTTTTGTTTGTGTGTGTGTTTTTGTTTGTGTGTGGCTGTGTTTTTGTTTGTGTGTGTGTGTTTGTGTGTGTGTGTGTGTGTGTGTTTGTGTGTGTGTGTGTGTTTTTGTGTGTGTGTGTGTTTTTGTTTGTGTGTGTGTGTGTGTGTTTTTGTTTCTGTGTGTGTGTGTTTGTGTTTCTGTGTGTGTGTGTTTTTGTTTGTGTGTGTGTGTTTGTGTGTGTGTGTGTGTTTGTGTGTGTGTGTTTTTGTGTGTGTGTGTTTTTGTTTGTGTCGTGTGTGTTTTTGTTTCTGTGTGTGTGTGTTTGTGTTTCTGTGTGTGTGTGTTTTTGTTTGTGTGTGTGTGTTTGTGTGTGTGTGTGTGTGTTTGTGTGTGTGTGTGTGTTTTTGTGTGTGTGGCTGTGTTTTTGTTTGTGTGTGTGTGTTTGTGTGTGTGTGTGTGTTTGTGTGTGTGTGTGTGTGTTTTTGTGTGTGTGTGTGTTTGTGTTTCTGTGTGTGTGTGTTTTTGTTTGTGTGTGGCTGTGTTTTTGTTTGTGTGTGGCTGTGTTTTTGTTTGTTGTGTGTGGGAAGTTGACATGCTCCTGCGTCAAAATGAACACAAGCAGCTTCATCGTACATTTCAATCTCCATGTCCATTTTCAGGGGTAAGTAATTTAAACCTGATGGATACCATTTTGGTATTTGAAATACTGTTATCGTCAGACTGTGAATGCATTCATCCAGGCAAGTGGGGAGTATTCCATCACACTCCTGACTTGTGCCTTGTAGATGGTGGACAGGCTTTGGGGAGTCAGGAGGTGAGTTACCTGCTGCAGGATTCCTAGCCTCTGACCTGCTCTTGTAGCCACAATATTTATATGGCTAGTCCAGTTCAGTTTCTGGTCAATGGTGACCCCCAGGATGTTGATAGTGGGAGATTCAGCGATGGTAATGCCATTGAATGTCAAGGGGCAATGGTTACATTCTCTCTTGTTGGAGATGGTCATTGCCTGACACTTGTGTGGCGTGAATGTTACTTGCCACTTGTCAGTCCAAGCCTGGATATTGTCCAGGTCTTGCTGCATTTGGACATGGGCTGCTTCAGTATCTGAGGAGTCGCAAATGGTGCTGAACATTGTACAATCATCAGTGAACACTCCCCACTTCTGACCTTATGATGGAAGGAAGGTCATTGATGAAGCAGCTGAAGATAGTTGGGCCAAGGACACTACCCTGAGGAACTCCTGCAGTGATGTCCTGGAGCTGAGGTGACTGACCTCCAACAACCACAACCTTTGTGCTAGATGTCTCGGGTCCAGTCACATAAAGACATCAAATGGAATGAAGAAAACATCACCAGGCTCTGCAACATCAAAACGCTTAGACCTCTGGGACCTTGGGTCCTCGTGAAGTTCAGAGTGAAATTCATCAAAGAATCATAAAGCCTTAAAACACAAAGTGAGGCCATTACCAGTAAAGCTCCCACTACACTGTCCCCGTCAAACACTCCCAGGACAGGTACAGCATGGGATTAGATACAGAGTAAAGCTCGCTCTACACTGTCCCCATCAAACACTCCCAGGACATGTACAGCACGGGGTTAGATACAGAGTAAAGCTCCCTCTACACTGTCCCCATCAAACACTCCCAGGACAGGTACAGCACGGGGTTAGATACAGAGTAAAGCTCCCTCTACACTGTCCCCATCAAACACTCCCAGGACAGGTACAGCACGGGGTTAGATACAGAGTAAAGTTCCCTCTACACTGTCCCCATCAAACACTCCCAGGACAGGTACAGCACGGGGTTAGATACAGAATAAAGCTCCCCCTACACTATCCCCATGAGCAGTCCACAGCAGCATTAGGAAACAGAATTTCACACTAAGCCTTATAACTGTATTGAGAGCAATGGATTTGCATCATATTAACTGGGCAGTAAAGTGGGCTTTAAACTAAGCTGTGGGGGCAAGGGAGCAATCACAGAATCTCAGAATTGCTAAGTGCAGCTGAAAGCAGTGGTGTAGTGGTATATTCGCTGGGCTAGTAACCCAGGGACCGAGGGTAATGCTCTGGGGACCCAGGGTTCAAATCCCACCCCACCACCAGCAGCTGGTGGAATTTGAATTAAAACCCATTTTTGAGAAGGAAATCTGCTGTCCTTACCTGGACTGGCCGACATGTGACTCCAGACCAACAGCAACGTGGTTGGTTGACTCTTAGATGCAAGACGCCACTCAGTTGTAACAAGCCGCTACAAAGCCTCAAAAAAGGAATGAAATGGAACAGACCACTCGGCATCGACCCAGGCACTGGAAACGACAACAGCAAACTCAGCCCTGTCGACCCTGCAAACTCCTCCTTACTAACATCTGGGGGCTAGTGCCAGAATTGGGAGAGCTGTCTCACAGACTAGTCAAGCAACAGCCAGACATAGTCATCCACGGAATCATACCTTACAGATAATGTCCCAGACTCCACCGTCACCATCCCTGGGTATGTCCTCTCCCACCGGCAGGACAGACCCAGCAGAGGTGGTGACACAGTGGTATACAGTCAGGAGGGAGTTACCCTGGGAGTCCTCAACATCGACTCCAGGCCCCATGAAGTCTCATGGCATCAGGTCAAACATGGGCAAGGAAACCTCCTGCTGATTACCACGTACCGCCCTCCCTCAGCTGGTGAATCAGTGCTCCTCCATGTTGAACGCCACTTGGAGGAAGCAGTGAGGGTGGCAAGGGCGCAGAATGTACTCTGGGTGGGAACTTCAATGTCCATCACCAAGAGTGGCTCGGTAGCACCACTACTGACCGAGCTGGTTGAGTCCTAAAGGACATAGCTGCTAGACTGGGACTGCAGCAGGTGGTGAGGGAACCAACAAGAGGGAAAAACATACTTGACCTCATCCTCACCAACCTGCCTGCTGCAGATGCATCTGCCCATGACAGTATCGGTAGGAGTGACCACTGCACAGTCGTTATGGAGATGAAGTTCCGCCTTCACATTGAGGATACGCTCAACCATGGTGAGTGGCACTATCACCGTGCTAAATGGAATAGATTTCGAATAGATCTAGCAACTCAAGACTGGGCATCCATGAGGCGCTGTGGGCCATCAGCAGCAGCAGAATTGTATTCAAACACAATCTGTAACCTCATGGCCCGGCATATCCCCCACTCTACCATTACCATCAAGCCAGGGGATCAATCCTGGTTCAATGAAGAGTGCAGGAGGGCATGCCAGGAACAGCACCAGACATACCTAAAAATGAGGTGTCAACCTGGTGAATCTATAACACAAGACTACTTGTGTGCCAAACAGCATAAGCAGCAAGTGATAGACAGAGCTAAGCGATCCCACAACCAACCACAATCAGATCTAAGCTCTGCAGTCCTGCCACATCCAGTTGTGAATGGTGGTGGACAATTAAACAACTCACTGGAGGAGGAGGCTCCACAAATATCCCCATCCTCAATGATGGGGGAGCCCAGCACATCAGTGCAAAAGATAAGGCTGAAGCATTCGCAACAATCTTCAGCCAGAATTGTTGAGTTGTTGAGTGGATGATCCATCTTGGCCTCCTCCGGAGGTCCCCAGCATCACAGATGCCAGTCTTCAGCCAGTTCAATTCACTCCACGTGATGTCAAGAAACAGCTGGAGTCACTGGATACTGCAAAGGCTATGGGCCCTGACAATATTCCAGCAATAGTACTGAAGGCTTGTGCTCCAGAACTTGCTGCACCCCTAGCCAGGCTGTTCCAGTACAGCTATAACACTGATAACTACCCAGCAATGTGGAAAATTGCCCAGGTATGTCCTGTCCACAAAAAGCAGGACAAATCCACCCAGCCAATTCCCGCCCCATCAGTCTACCCTCAATCATTAGTAAAGTAATGGAAGGGGTCATCAACAGTGCTATCAAGCAGCACTTGCTTAGCAATAACCTGCTCACTGACACTCAGTTTGGGTTCTGCCAGGGCCACTCAGCTCCTGACCTCATTACAGCCTTGGTTCAAACATGGACAAAAGAGCTGAACTCCCGAGGTGAGGTGAGAGTGACTGCCCTTGATATCAAGGCCACATTTGACCGAGTGTGGAATCAAGGAGCCCTAGCAAAACTGGAGTCAATGGGAATCGGGGAAAACTCTCCGTTGGTTGGAGTCATACCTAGCACAAAGGAAGATGGTTGTGGATGTTGGAGGTCAGTCATCTCAGCTCCAGGACATCACTGCAGGAGTTCCTCAGGGTAGTGTCCTCGGTCCAACCATCTTCAGCTGCTTCATGAATGACCTTCCTTCCATCATAAGGTCAGAAGTGGGGATGTTCGCTGATGATTGCACAATGTTCAGCACCATTCACGACTCCTCAGATACTGAAACAGTCCATGTCCAAATACAGCAAGACCTGGACAATATCCAGGCTTGGGCTGACAAGTGGCAAGTAACATTTGCACCACACAAGTGTCAGAGAATGACCATCTCCAACAAGAGAGAATCTACCCATCACCCCATGACATTCAATGGCATTACCATCACTGAATCCAGGACAAAGCTTGACAACATCCAAGACAAAGCAGTCTGTTTGATTGGCACCCCATCCACAAACATTCACTCCCTCCACCACCGATGCACAGTAGCAGCAGTGTGTTTACCATCTACAAGATGCACTGCAGGAACTCACCAAGGCTCCTTAGACAGCACCTTCCAAACTCACGACCACTACCATCTAGAAGGACAAGGGCAGCAGACAGATGGGAACACCACCACCTGGAAGTTCCCCTTCAAATCACTCACCGTCCTGACTTGGAAATATATCGCCGTTCCTTCACTGTTACTGGGTCAAAATCCTGGAACTCCCTCCCTAACAGCACTGTGGGTGTACCTACACCACATGGACTGCAGCAGTTCAAGAAGGCAGCTCACCACCACCTTCTCAATGGGCAACTAGGGATGGGCAATAAATGCTGACCCAACCAGTGATGCCCACATCCAGTAAATGAATAATAAAAAAATTCGGCCCATCATGTCTGCCCCAGCTCTCCAAATGAGCATTATGACCTAGTGCCATTGCCCTGCCTTTTCCCTGTACCCCTGCACATTGTTTCTATTCAAATAATCATCTAATGCCCTCTTGAATGCCTCGATTGAACCTGCCTCCACCACACTTCCAGACAGTGCATTCCAGACCCGAACCACTTGCTGTGTGAAAATGTTTTTTCTCACGTCATATTTGCTTCTTTTGCAAATCACTTTAAATCTGTGCCCTCTCGTTCTTGATCCTTTTACGAGTGGGAACAGCTTCTCCCTCTCTACTCTGTCCAGCCCCCTCATGATTTTGAACATCTCTATCAAATCTCCTCTCAGCCTCCTTCTCTCCAAGGAGAACAGTCCCAATCTCTCCAATCTATCCTCATAGCTGAAGTTTCTCATCCTGGAACCATTCCTGTAAATCTCTTCTGCACTCTCTCCAATGTGTTCACATCCTTACTAAAGTGTGGTGCCCAGAACTGTACACAATGCTCCAGCTGAGGTCTAACTAGTGTCCTATACAAGTTCAGCATAGCCTCCCTGCTCTTGTACTCTATGCCCCTATTAATAAAGCCCAGGATACTATATGCTTTATTAACTGCTCTCTCCACCTGTCCTGCCACCTTCAATGATCTATGCACATATACACCCAGGTCTTTCTGCTCCTGCACCCCCTTCAGAATTGTATCCCTTATTTTATGTTCTTCCTACCAAAATGCATCACCTCACACTTCTCCGCATTAAGCTTCATCTGCCACCTATCTGCCCACTGCAACAACTTGTCTATGTCCTTTTGAACTTGTCAGGAAGATCTAATAATTTTCATAATGTTATTGGAATTTATTGTAAAGTAGAATAATAGTGGGATCTGTGTGTGTGTGTCTATGACTTAATTGAATTAAAGGCAGCTGGTCTGAAGACTTTGATGTTAGAGATAAGCTCGGTTTGAAATGTTAAGTAGGTAAACATAGGTGTAAAGGAAACATTTGCATTTTTAAAATAAACCAGACTAGATTGATTTCAAAAGGGAGTGAAATATCACACCTAGCCAGGAGAAGTTAAGAAATAGTGTGCTTATTTTCCCAAAGATTCCTGGTAAAATTGGCACTATGATAGATTTTATTATTAGAGAGGTAAAAATCCAAACACATAGTGAAATATTGGGAATTTGCATTCAAAGGGGAAAATATGTATAAAGGAGAGAAGGCTGTGCATAAGGGCAGGAATTCTAAGATCTTACAAGTGTGAAAAACCTCCAGCATCTACACCTCAAGCTGCTGACTACAAAGAGCTGAAGTTAAGAAAACTCACTTTGAATTGGATTGTTCAGGGTATTGTGTTTCTTTGCCTGGGTCTTTTAAAATCTGTGTGTCTTACTATTGCCTTAACCAAAGTTTAACTGGAAGTCAGATTAACTAGGGGATTTAGAAGTTATCATAGTGGTAATTTGTAGATCCATGTGTGTGCTTAAAATCATATATTCTATTAATAAAGGTTTAATTTAGTTTTGTAAGAAACCTATAAGACTCAGTGGTCTTATTACTACTGAATTCAAGGCACACATCTCGAAATTTATACAAATTGCAAAACAGTTGTGGCGATAAAAACAAAAAAACTGCGGATGCTGGAAATCCAAAACAAAAACAGAAACAGAAATACCTGGAGAAACTCAGCAGGTCTGGCAGCATCGGCGGAGAAGAGCAAAGTTGACATTTCAAGTCCTCATGACCCTTCAACAGAACTAAGTAGAAATAGGAAAGGGGTGAAATATAAGCTGGTTTAAGGTGGGGTGGGGGGGGTGGTGGGGGTGGTGGGGGCGGGTGGGGGGTGAGAAAGTGGGGGAAGTATGTTGGGACAAGCAAGCAGTGATAGGAGCAGATAATCAAAAGATGTGGCAGTTGTTTCAAGTTTCCCTTTGGGATTTGAGCAGCTCAGCATTTACCATCAGCTGTGCCATGACAGCATTCTATACTGTCCTCGTAGTTTACAATGTTTCCAAGTTTCATATCGTCTGCAAGCTTTGAAATTGTCCCCTGCACACCAGGGTTGGGATCATTAATAAGCAGCAAGTTTGGAAAGTAGTGCATCAAAATAAAAGCAGCAGAGATTTGAGGAACACAGGTTTATGGAAGTTGCTGGAGTACGGGTCCCACACACACTGACTCTCACTGGGGTACGGGTTTCACACACACTGACTCTCACTGGGGTACGGGTCCCACACACACTGACTCTCACTGGGGTACGGGTTCCACACACACTGACTCTCACTGGGGTACGGGTCCCACACACACTGACTCTCACTGGGGTACGGGTCCCACACACACTGACTCTCACTGGGGTACGGGTCCCACACACACTGACTCTCACTGGGGTACGGGTCCCACACACACTGACTCTCACTGGGGTACGGGTCCCACACACACTGACTCTCACTGGGGTACGGGTCCCACACACACTGACTCTCACTGGGGTACGGGTCCCACACACACTGACTCTCACTGGGGTACGGGTTCCACACACACTGACTCTCACTGGGTTATGGGTCTCACACACACTAACTCTCACTGGGGTACGGGTCCCACGCACACTGACTCTCACTGGGGTACGGGTCCCACACACACTGACTCTCACTGGGTTATGGGTCCCACACACACTGACTCTCGCTGGGGTACGGGTCCCACACACACTGACTCTCACTGGGGTACGGGTCCCACATACACTGACTCTCACTGGGGTACAGGTCTCACACACACACTGACTCTCACTGGGGTACGGGTCCCACACACACTGAATCTCACTGGGGTACGGGTCCCACACACACTGACTCTCACTGGGGTACGGGTCCCACACACACTGACTCTCACTGGGGTACGGGTCCCACACACACTGAGTCTCATTGGGGTACGGGTCCCACACACACTGAGTCTCATTGGGGTACGGGTCACACACACACTCCGTATCTAACCCCGTGCTGTAACCTGCCCTGGGAGTGTTTGATGGGGACAGTGTAGAGGGAGCTTTACTCTGTATCTAACCCTGTGCTGTACCTGTCCTGGGAGTGTTTGATGGGGACAGTGTAGAGGGAGCTTTACTCTGTATCTAACCCCGTGCTGTAACCTGCCCTGGGAGTGTTGGATGGGGACAGTGTAGAGGGAGCTTTACTCTGTATCTAACCCCGTGCTGTAACCTGCCCTGGGAGTGTTGGATGGGGACAGTGTAGAGGGAGCTTTACTCTGTATCTAACCCCGTGCTGTACCTGTCCTGGGAGTGTTTGATGGGGACAGTGTAGAGGGAGCTTTACTCTGTGTCTAACCCCGTGCTGTACCTGTCTTGGGAGTGTTTGACGGGGACAGTGTAGAGGGAGCTTTACTCTGTATCTAACCCCGTGCTGTACCTGCCCTGGGAGTGTTTGATGGGGACAGTGTAGAGGGAGCTTTACTCTGTATCTAACCCCGTGCTGTACCTGTCCTGGGAGTGTTTGATGGGGACAGTGTAGAGGGAGCTTTACTCTATATCTAACCCCGTGCTGTACCTGTCCTGGGAGTGTTTGATGGGGACAGTGTAGAGGGAGCTTTACTCTATATCTAACCCAGTGCTGTACCTGTCCTGGGAGTGTTTGATGGGGACAGTGTAGAGGGAGCTTTACTCTGTATCTAACCCCGTGCTGTACCTGTCCTGGGAGTGTTTGATGGGGACAGTGTAGAGGGAGCTTTACTCTGTATCTAACCCCGTGCTGTAACCTGCCCTGGGAGTGTTGGATGGGGACAGTGTAGAGGGAGCTTTACTCTGTATCTAACCCCGTGCTGTAACCTGCCCTGGGAGTGTTGGATGGGGACAGTGTAGAGGGAGCTTTACTCTGTATCTAACCCCGTGCTGTACCTGTCCTGGGAGTGTTTGATGGGGACAGTGTAGAGGGAGCTTTACTCTGTGTCTAACCCCGTGCTGTACCTGTCTTGGGAGTGTTTGACGGGGACAGTGTAGAGGGAGCTTTACTCTGTATCTAACCCCGTGCTGTACCTGCCCTGGGAGTGTTTGATGGGGACAGTGTAGAGGGAGCTTTACTCTGTATCTAACCCCGTGCTGTACCTGTCCTGGGAGTGTTTGATGGGGACAGTGTAGAGGGAGCTTTACTCTATATCTAACCCCGTGCTGTACCTGTCCTGGGAGTGTTTGATGGGGACAGTGTAGAGGGAGCTTTACTCTATATCTAACCCCGTGCTGTACCTGTCCTGGGAGTGTTTGATGGGGACAGTGTAGAGGGAGCTTTACTCTGTATCTAACCCCGTGCTGTACCTGTCCTGGGAGTGTATGATGGGGACAGTGTAGAGGGAGCTTTATTCTGTATCTAGCCCCGTGCTGTACCTGTCCTGGGAGTGTATGATGGGGACAGTGTAGAGGGAGCTTTACTCTGTATCTAACCCCGTGCTGTACCTGTCCTGGGAGTGTATGATGGGGACAGTG
The DNA here is from genome assembly GCF_964194155.1 of Cetorhinus maximus. Classification (NCBI taxonomy): domain Eukaryota; kingdom Metazoa; phylum Chordata; class Chondrichthyes; order Lamniformes; family Cetorhinidae; genus Cetorhinus; species Cetorhinus maximus. The sequence continues at coordinate 1,029,918 of NC_135896.1, forward strand.
TAGAGGGAGCTTTATTCTGTATCTAGCCCCGTGCTGTACCTGTCCTGGGAGTGTATGATGGGGACAGTGTAGAGGGAGATTTACTCTGTATCTAGCCGCATGTTGTCCCTGCTCAGGGAGTGTTTGATGGTATGTCTCTCTGCTTCCGTCTCCACTATCATCATCCACTTCATTCCCTTTCTTACCTTCTTTTAGCATTCCTACTTTCAGGCACTTCATAAAACGACAAGCCTGGCAGGATTTCCGTCTGCGTTTTGTGATTTCACATTCATTGCTCGCGGGACAGCTATACTCGATGTTACCTGGACCAAAGCAGAGAACAGCATTACCCACCGGCAAAAATCACAATGTACTGAGCCTCCTCCACTGAGAGTCTCTGCCCCTATCCCCATCAAACACTCCCAGGACAGGTACAGCACAGGGTTAGATACAGAGTAAAGCTCCCTCTACACTGTCCCCATCAAACACTCTCAGGGCAGGTACAGCACGGGGTTAGATACAGAGTAAAGCTCCCTCTACACTGTCCCCATCAAACACTCCCAGGACAGGTACAGTATGGGGATAGATACAGAGTAAAGCTCCCTCTACATTGTCCCCATCAAACACTCCCAGGACAGGTATAGCATGGGGTTAGATACAGAGTAAAGCTCCTTCTACACTGTCCCCATCAAACACTCCCAGGACAGGTACAGCATGGGGTTAGATACAGTGTAAAGCTCCCTCTACACCGTCCCCATCAAACACTCCTAGGGCAGGTACAGCATGGGGTTAGATACAGAGTAAAGCTCCCTCTACACTGTCCCCATCAAACACTCCCAGGGCAGGTACAGCATGGGGTTAGATACAGAGTAAAGCTCCCTCTACACTGTTCCCATCAAACACTCCCAGGGCAGGTGCAGCACGGGGTTAGATACAGAGTAAAGCTCCCTCTACACTGACCCATCAAACACTCCCAGGACAGGTACAGCACGGGGTTAGATACAGAGTATAGCTCCCTCTACACTGTCCCCATCAAACACTCCCAGGACAGGTACAGCACGGGGTTAGATACAGAGTAAAGCTCCCTCTACACCATCCCCATCAAACACTCCCAGGACAGGTACAGCACGGGGTTAGATACAGAGTAAAGCTCCCTCTACACTGTTCCCATCAAACACTCCCAGGACAGGTACAGCACGGGGTTAGATACAGAGTAAAGCTCCCTCTACACTGTCCCCATCAAACACTCCCAGGACAGGTACAGCACGGGGTTAGGTACAGAGTAAAGCTCCCTCTACACTGTCCCCATCAAACACTCCCAGGACAGGTACAGCACAGGGTTAGATACAGAGTAAAGCTCCCTCTACACTGTCCCCATCAAACACTCCCAGGACAGGTACAGCACGGGGTTAGATACAGAGTAAAGCTCCCTCTACACTGTCCCCATCAAACACTCCCAGGACAGGTACAGCACGGGGTTAGATACAGAATAAAGCTCCCTCTACACTGTCCCCATCAAACACTCCCAGGACAGGTACAGCACGGCGTTAGATACAGAGTAAAGCTCCATCTTCACAATACCATCAATTGTAACCTGCAGGACAACTGATCGCCACCATTGCTCATATAAATTTGGCAACATATTATGGAGAAATTTTACATACATTAAACAAATGTTTCGAGTATATTGTAGAGACTGCTTCCTCTACAATATGGAGTGTCCAGCCCTCACTCCCTGCCATGCTTCAGGCTGTTTATGAAGTGTTTCCAACACACTATGTGAATGTTCAAACACACTTCTGGAAATTTTTCCACCTCATTACAGAGAATATTCGTCACATATTGTGGAAAGTGGTAGCAGCACAAACAAGACAGCTTTTTGAGCACCATGAAGTTAGTGATTTCAGCGCACCATCAAATGTTACCAGAATATTATGGAGAGTTTTTATAACACATCATAGGCAGTGGCTTCAATACATTGTGGAGAGTGTTGCCATCAAATTACAGGGAGATATTCCAACACATTATAGATTGTGTTTCCTACACATTATAGATAGTGATTCCTATGCATTATAGATAGTGTTTCTTACACATTATAGTGTTTCTGACACATTACAGATAGCATTTCCTGGACATTATAGATAATGTTTCTTACACATTATAGATAGCATTTCTTACGCATTATAGATTGTGTTTCCTACACATTATGGATAGTGTTTCCTATGCAATGCAGAGTGATTCATACGCATCATACGTAGTGTTCCTTACACATTATAGATCATGTTTCTCACAAACTATACATTGTGTTTCTTATGCATGATAGATAATGTTTCCTGCACATTATAGATAATGTGTCCTACACATTATAGATTGTGTTTCTTACACATTGTAGATAGTGTTTCCTACGTTATTATATATAGCGCTTCTTACACATTGTAGATAGTGTTTCCTACGTTATTATATATAGCGCTTCTTACACATTATAGATAGTGTTTCTGATACAATATAGTGTCTCTTACACATTATATATAGTGTTTCTCACACATTGTAGATTGCGCTTCTTACACATTATGGATAGTGTTTCCTACACATTATAGATTGTGTTTCTTATACATTATAGATAGTGTTTCTTACACATTATACATAGTGTTTCTTATACATTATAGATAGTGTTTCTTATACATTATGGATAGAGTTTCTTATATGTTATAGATAGTGTTTCCTACACATTATAGGTTGTGTTTCCTACGCATTATAGCTAGTGTTTTGTATACATTGTAGATAGTGCTTCTACACACAATAGATAGTGTTTCTTACACATTATGGATAATGTTTCTTATACATTATAGTAGTGTTTCTTACGCATTATAAATAATGTTTTGTATACATCATAGTTAGTGTTTTCTACACACTATAGTGTTACCTACATATTATATATAGTGTTTCTGATACATCATAGAGAGTGTTTCTTAAACATTATAGATAGAGTTTCCTTCACATTATAGATTGTGTTTCCTACACATTATAGTGTTTCTGAAACATTATAGATAGTTTCCTTCACATTATAGATTGTGTTTCCTACACATTATATATTGTGTTTCTTATACATCATAGATATTATTTCCTACACATTATAGATAGTGTTTCTTACACGTTATAGTGGTTCCTACACATTATATATAGTGTTTATTACACACTATAGATCATGTTTCTTAAACATTATAGATTGTGTTTCTTATACATCATAGATATTATTTCCTACACATTATAAATAGTGTTTCTTACACGTTATAGTGGTTCCTACACATTATATATAGTGTTTATTACACACTATAGATCATGTTTCTTAAACATTATAGATTGTGTTTCTTATACATCATAGATATTATTTCCTACACATTATAGATAGTGTTTCTTACACGTTATAGTGGTTCCTACACATTATATATAGTGTTTATTACACACTATAGATCACGTTTCTTAAACATTATAGATTGTGTTTCTTATACATCATAGATTGTTTCCTACACATTCTATATAGTGTTTCTTACACATTATAGTGGTTCATACACATTATATATAGTGTTTCATACACATCATGGATCGTGTTTCTTGCACATTATAGATAGTGTTTCCTACACATTCAAGATAGTGTTTCTTATACATTATAGATAGTGTTTCCTCCACATTATAGATAATGTTTCTTACACATTATACATCATGTTTCCTACACATTGTAGATAGTGTTTCTTACACGTTATGGATAGTGTTTCTTACACATTATAAATAGATAGTGTTTCTTACAGATTATAGATCATGTTTCTTACACATCGTAGTTAGTGTTTCCTACACATTATAGATTGTTTTCCTACACATTATAGGTAGTGTTTCCTACAAGTTATAGATAATGTTTCTTACACATTATAGGTAGTGTTTCTTACACATTATAGATTGTTTTTCTTACACATTATGGATAGCATTTCTTACACATTATATATCATGCTTCTTACACATTATAGATTGTGTTTCTTATACATCATAGATTGTGTTTCCTGCACATTATAGATAGTGTTTTTTACACATTGTAGTGTTTTCTACACATTATATATAATGTTTCCTACACATTATAGATAGTGTTTCTTACACATTATAGTGTTTCCTACATATTGTATATAATGTTTCCTACACATTATAGATCATTTTCTTGCACATTATAGATTGTGTTTCTTACACATCGTAGTTAGTGTTTACTACATATTATAGATAGTGTTTCTTGCACATTATAGGCAGTGTTTTGTACACATTATATATAGTGTTTCTTACACATTATAGATTGTGTTTCTTACACATTATAGATTGTGTTTCTTATACATCATAGACAGTGTTTCCTGCACATTGTAGATATTGTTTCTTACACATTACAGTGTTTCCCACATGTTATATATAGTGTTTCTTACACATTATAGAGAATTTTTCATGCACATTATAGGTAGTGTTTCCTACATATTATAGATAGTGTTTCTTACACATCATAGATAGTGTTTCTTACACCTTACAGATAGCATTTCTTACACATTATAGATAGTGTTTTCTACACATTATAGTGTTTCTTATACAGTATAGATTGTGTTTCTTACACATTATATATAGTGTTTCTTACACATAATAGATAGATAGTGTTTCTTACGCATTGTAGATAGTATTTCTTACAGATTATAGATCGTGTTTCTTAAACATTATAGGTTGTGTTTCTTATACATCATAGGTAGTGTTTCCTACACATTAGTGTTTCTTAAACGTTATAGTGTTTCCTAGATATTATATATAGTGTTTCCTACACATTATAGATCATGTTTCCTGCACATTATAGATTGTGTTTCTTACACATCATAGTTAGTGTTTCCTACACATTATAGACAGTGTTTCTTACACATTATAGGCAGTGTTTTGTACACACTATATATAGTGTTTCTTACACATTATAGATCGTGTTTTCTACACATTCTATCTAGTGTTTCTTACACATTATAGGCAGTGTTTTGTACACACTATATATAGTGTTTCTTACACATTATAGATCGTGTTTTCTGCACATTATAGCTAGTGTTTCTTACACATTACAGTGTTTCCCACACATTATAGATAGTGTTTCTTACACATTATAGGTGGTGTTTCTTACACATTATAGATAGTGTTTCTTACACATTATAGATAGTGTTTCTTACGCATTAAAGATTGTGTTTCATACACATTATAGTGTTTCTTAAACGTTATAGTGTTTCCTAGATATTATATATAGTGTTTCCTACACATTATAGATCATGTTTCCTGCACATTATAGATTGTGTCTCTTACACATCATAGTTAGTGTTTCCTACACATTGTAGAGTGTTTCTTACACATTATAGGCAGTGTTTTGTACACACTATATATAGTGTTTCTTACACATTATAGATCGTGTTTTCTGCACATTATAGCTAGTGTTTCTTACACATTACAGTGTTTCCCACACATTATAGATAGTGTTTCTTACACATTGTAGGTGGTGTTTCTTACACATTATAGATAGTGTTTCTTACACATTATAGATAGTGTTTCTTACGCATTATAGATTGTGTTTCATACACATCATATATCATTTTTTCTACACATTATAGATCATGTTTCTTAAACGTTATAGATTGTGTTTCTTATACATCATAGATGGTGTTTTCTGCACATTATAGATAGTGTTTCTCACACGTTACAATGTTTCCCATACATTATATATAGTGTTTCTTACACATAATAGATGTTTCCTACACATTATAGGTAGTGTTTCCTACACATTATAGATAATGTTTCTTACACATTACAGGTGGTGTTTCTTACACATTATAGATAGTGTTTCTTATGTATTATTGATAGCATTTCTTACACATTATAGATAGTGTTTCCTACACATTAAAGATTGTGTTTCATACACATTATAGATAGTGTTTCTTATGTATTATTGATAGCATTTCTTACACATTATAGATAGTGTTTCCTACACATTATCGATAGCATTTCTTACACTTTATATCTAGTGTTTCCTACACATTATACATTCTGTTTTGTACACATTATAGGTGGTGTTTCTTACACATTAAATATTGTGTTTCTTACGCATTATGGATAGCATTTCTTACACATTGTAGATAGTGTTTTCTATACATTATAGATTGTGTTTCATACACATTCTAGATAGCGTTTCCTACACATTATAGATAATGTTTCTAACACATTATAGATTGTGCTTACCACACATTATAGATAGTTTCTTACACATTATAGATAATGTTTCTTATACATTATAGATAGTGTTTCCTACACCTTATAGATACTGTTTCTTACACATTATAGATTGTGCTTCCCACATATTATAGATAGTGCTTCCTGCACATTATAGATAGTGTTTCCTACATGTTGCAGATTGTGTTTCTGAAACATCATACAGACTTTTTGCATCACATTATAGAGAATACTTTGAGAATGTTATTGCCATTGCTTCAACACAACATTCAGGGATTTTTCAGTGCACTGTTCCTGGCACTTTATTGAAATTGCTTTCATCACAATATAGAAAGTATTTAAACCACAGTATAGCATTCCTACACATTAGAGTGTTTCCAACACATTGTAGATAAGCCTTCAAACATATTATAAATAGAGCTTCCTACAGATTATAGTGAGTCTTTCCAAAACCTAATGCAGAGTGATTCCAATTCATTATAAGGAGTATATTGAGAGCATTCTAGAGAGTGGTTCTTACACAGTATGCAGCCTTTCCCCAACACATTAGAAATCGATATTTCTACACGTTACAGAGTTTTTTTTAACACTTTACAGTGAGTGTTTCTACAACACTTTGGAGACTATTCCCAGCGTTATCAGACAGTTTCCTAATATTTAAAGAGTACGTTACAAGACATTATCCATGTATCCAACAATTTATGTATAGTGTTTCCAACAGTTTATTAAAATTGTTCTCAACTCATTACAGATAGCATTTCCTACACATTATGGAAAATGTTTCAAGAACGTTACAGAGAATCGTTCTTACACATTATATAGAATGTTTCCAACACATTATAGAGAGTGGGTGTTGGGAATTGTAGCATAGTGATCACAGGGCTAGCAACCAGTAGCCTGGACTAATGAGCTTGGGTCATGAGTTCAAATCCCACCTTGGTAGACAGTGTATATAAATTCAGTTAATTAAATGAATTTGGATCAAAAACTGATCTAATTAATGGTCAGCAAGTAGCTACTGGATTGTTGCTAAGACCCATCTGCTTCACTAATGTCCTTTAGGGAAGGAAATCTGCTGTCGTCACCTGGTCTGGCCTACATGTGACTCCAGACCCACAGCAACGTGGTTGACTCTTAACTGCCCTTTGATTTCCAACAGATTATGCAGCATGTTTCCAGCACATTTTTGAGGAGTTCAAACATATTATAAAGAGTGCTTCAAACATTATCGAGATGTTTCAATATATTATAACGAATGTTTCAAACAGATGACAGAGTGTTTGAGAACATTTTAGAGAGAACTTCCAACACATTATAGAAAGTGTTTCAAACACATTATAGAGTTTTACAAACACATTTTTGAGAGTATTTCCACCACATTATATTGTTTGGAGACCATGATAGGGAAAGATTCCATCACATTAGATAGGCCATTTCCAAAGCACTATGCAGAGTGTTTCAAGGACATTTTAGTGAGTATTTCCAATTATTACAAAGAGTGTTTCCAACATATTCTAGAGAATGTTGACAGCAAATGTTTCAGGAATATTATAGAACATGGTTCTCACACATTATATGGAATATTTTCAACACATTATAGAGAGTGCTCCCAACACACTATAGAGAGTTTTCCCAACACATTATAGTGTTCCCAACACATTATAGAGAGTGTTCCCAACACATTATAGAGAGTGCTCCCAACACATTATAGAGAGTGTTCCCAACACATTACAGAGAGTGTTCCTAACACATTATAGACAGTGTTTCCAACACATTATAGAGAGTGTTCCCAACACATTATAGAGAGTGTTCCCAACACATTATAGACAGTGCTCCCATCACATTATAGAGAGTGTTCCCAACACATTATAGACAGTGTTCCCAACACATTATAGAGCATGTTCCCAACACATTATAGAGCATGTTCCCAACACATTATAGAGCATGTTCCCAACACACTATAGAGAGTGCTCCCAACACATTATAGAGAGTGTTCCCAACACATTATAGACAGTGTTCCCAACACGCTATAGAGAGTGTTCCCAACACGTTATAGACAGTGCTCCCAACACGTTATAGAGAGTGTTCCCAACACATTATAGAGAGTGTTCCCAACACGTTATAGAGAGTGTTCCCATCACATTATAGAGAGTGTTCCCAACACATTATAGAGAGTGTTCCCAACACGTTATAGAGAGTGTTCCCATCACATTATAGAGAGTGTTCCCAACACATTATAGAGAGTGTTCCCAACACATTATAGAGAGTGCTCCCAACACATTATAGACAGTGTTCCCAACACATTATAGAGAGTGTTCCCAACACGTTATAGAGAGTGTTCCCAACACATTATAGAGAGTGTTCCCAACACATTATAGAGTGTTCCCAACACATTATAGAGAGTGTTCCCAACACATTATAGAGAGTGTTCCCAACACATTATAGTGTTCCCAACACATTATAGACAGTGTTCCCAACACATTATAGAGAGTGTTCACAACACATTATAGAGAGTGTTCCCAACACATTATAGAGAGTGCTCCCAACACATTATAGAGAGTGTTCCCAACACATTATAGACAGTGCTCCCAACACATTATAGACAGTGCTCCCAACACGTTATAGAGAGTGTTCCCAACACCTTATAGAGAGTGTTCCCAACACCTTATAGAGAGTGTTCCCAACACCTTATAGAGAGTGTTCCCAACACCTTATAGAGAGTGTTCCCAACACCTTATAGAGAGTGTTCCCAACACCTTATAGAGAGTGTTCCCAACACCTTATAGAGAGTGTTCCCAACACCTTATAGAGAGTGTTCCCAACACATTATAGAGAGTGTTCCCAACACATTATAGAGAGTGTTCCCAACACATTATAGAGTGTTCCCAACACATTATAGACAGTGTTCCCAACACATTATAGACAGTGTTCCCAACACATTATAGAGTGTTCCCAACACATTATAGAGTGTTCCCAACACATTATAGAGAGTGTTCCCAACACATTATAGAGAGTGTTCCCAACACATTATAGAGAGTGCTCCCAACACATTATAGAGAGTGTTCCCAACACATTATAGAGAGTGTTCCCAACACATTATAGAGAGTGTTCCCAACACATTATAGAGAGTGTTCCCAACACATTATAGAGAGTGTTCCCAACACATTATAGAGAGTGTTCCCAACACATTATAGAGAGTGTTCCCAACACATTATAGAGAGTGTTCCCAACACATTATAGACAGTGCTCCCAACACCTTATAGAGAGTGTTCCCAACACATTATAGACAGTGCTTCCAACACATTATAGAGAGTATTCCCAACACGTTATATAAAGATTTTTCCATCACATGATAGAAAGTAGTTCCTACAAATTCTAGAGAGAGTTTCCAACAGTTTGCTCTACATATTATAGTGTTTCCAATGCATAATGGAGAGAGTTTCTAACACATTAGTCAAGATGTTCCCTGTACATTGTATAGTGTGTTTTGACATTATTATGTTGAGTGGCTCTTGCACATTATATACCATTATATACCATGCAAACAACAAATTATAGAATGTGTTTCCAACACGCTATAGAGAGGGCTTTCATCACATTATAAAGCATTTGTAATATATTATAGAGTGCTTGCAGAATGTTATACAGATTGTTTCCAATGCATTAAAGAGAAAATATTTCCAGCACATTATCACAAATTCTCCAACTCACAAAAGAGAGAATTATTGAAGCATTATAACGAATGTTTCTAACACAGTCTAGTGAATGGTTCCGACATATTATAGAGTTTTTCTAACACATTACACAGATTCTTTCTGACACGTCATAGAGGGAGTTTTCAACTCATTATGAAGAAGCTTGTGAGCGTTTCCTTCCCTTTATAGAGTGTTCCCAGCATGTTATAGTGTTTAGAGAACGGTAGCAAAATATTTGATCATATATCAGCTTTTTCCAACACATTATGAAGAGTGTTTCAAGAGTGTTGTCGAGAATACTTCCAAATATTGTGAGGAGTGTTACCAACACAATATAGAGATTGTTGATACCACATTATAGAGAGAATTTCCTTTGCAATATAGTGTTTTGAGAAGATTATAGAGAGTGATTCTTATTCATTACATCAGATAATTCCAACATATTAAAGAGAGTATTTCTAACACATTATCATAAAATCATACATTGGTTACAGCACAAGAGGAGGTCATTTGAGCTATCGTGTCTGTGCTGGCCCACTGCAGAGCAGTCCCATTCCCCTGTCTTTTCCCCATAGCTCTCTATATTTATTTTCTCCAGATAATAATCCAACTCCCTTTCAAAAGCCGCGATTGACCCTGCCTCCAGCACACTCTTAGGCAGCACATTCCAGATCCTAACCACTCGCTGCGTGAAAAAGTTTTTCCTCATGTCGCCATTGCTTCTTTTGCCAATCATCTTAAGTCTGTGCCCTTGATCCTTCCACCAATGGGAACAGTTTCTCCTTAGCTACTCTGTCTAGAGCCCTCATGATTTTGAACACCTCTATCAAATCTCCTCTCACCCTTCTCTTCTCCCAGGAAAACATTCCCAACTTCTCCAATCTGTCTTCATAACTGAAGCTCTTCATCCCTGGAACCACTCTTGTGAATCTTTTCTGCCCTCTCTCTAATGTCTTCATGTCCTTCGTAAAATGCGAAGCCCAGAACTGGACAGAATACTCCAGTTGTGGCCAGACCAGCGTTTAATAAATGTTCACCATAACTTAACTTTGCGTACAAATATACGAACATACGAATTAGGAGCAGGATGAGGCCACTCAGCCCCTCGAGCCTGCTCCACCATTCAATAAGATTCTGGCTGATCTGATTGTAACCTCAACCCCACATTCCTGCCTACCCCTGATAACCTTTCACCCTCTTGTTAATCCAGAATCTATCTCGCTCTGTCTTAAAAATATTCAAAGACTCTGCTTCCACCACCTTTTGAGGAAGAGAGTTCCAAAGACTCACAACCCTCAGAGAGAAAAAATTCTCCACATCTCTGTTTTAAATGAGCGACCCCTTATTTTTAAACAATGACCTCTAGTTCTAGATTCTCCCACCAGGGGAAACATCCTCTCCACATCCACCCTGTCAAGACCCCTCAGGATCTTATATGTTTCATGCATGTCACCTCTTACTCTTCTAAACTCCAGTGGATACAAGCCTAACCTGTCCAACCTTTCCTCATAAGACAATCCTCCCATTCCTGGTATTAGCCTAGTGAACCTTCTCTGAACTGCTTCCAACATGTTTACATCCTTCCTAAATAAGGAGCTAGGGTGAGGGTCAGGTTAGGGTGAGGGTCAGGTTAGGGTGAGGGTCAGGTTGGGGTGAGGGTCAGGTTAGGGTGAGGGTCAGGTTAGGGTGAGGGTCAGGTTAGGGTGAGGGTCAGGTTAGGGTGAGGGTCAGGTTAGGGTGAGGGTCAGGTTGGGGTGAGGGTCAGGTTGGGGTGAGGGTCAGGTTGGGGTGAGGGTCAGGTTGGGGTGAGGGTCAGGTTGGGGTGAGGGTCAGGTTGGGGTGAGGGTCAGGTTGGGGTGAGGGTCAGGTTGGGGTGAGGGTCAGGTTGGGGTGAGGGTCAGGTTGGGGTGAGGGTCAGGTTGGGGTGAGGGTCAGGTTGGGGTGAGGGTCAGGTTGGGGTGAGGGTCAGGTTGGGGTGAGGGTCAGGTTGGGGTGAGGGTCAGGTTGGGGTGAGGGTCAGGTTGGGGTGAGGGTCAGGTTGGGGTGAGGGTCAGGTTAGGGTGAGGGTCAGGTTGGGGTGAGGGTCAGGTTAGGGTGAGGGTTAGGTTAGGGTGAGGGTTAGGTTGGGGTGAGGGTTAGGTTAGGGTGAGGGTTAGGTTAGGGTGAGGGTTAGGTTAGGGTGAGGGTTAGGTTAGGGTGAGGGTTAGGTTGGGGTGAGGGTTAGGTTGGGGTGAGGGTTAGGGTTAGGGTGAGGGTTAGGTTAGGGTGAGGGTTAGGTTAGGGTGAGGGTTAGGTTAGGGTGAGGGTTAGGTTAGGGTGAGGGTTAGGTTAGGGTGAGGGTTAGGTTAGGGTGAGGGTTAGGTTAGGGTGAGGTTAGGTTAGGGTGACGGTTAGGTTAGGGTTAGGGTTAGGTTAGGGTGAGGGTTAGGTTGGGGTGAGGGTTAGGTTAGGGTGAGGGTTAGGTTAGGGTGAGGGTTAGGTTAGGGTGAGGTTAGGTTGGGGTGAGGGTTAGGGTTAGGGTGAGGGTTAGGGTTAGGGTGAGGGTTAGGGTTAGGGTTAGGGTTGGGGTTAGGGTTAGGGTTAGGTTAGGGTGACGGTTAGGGTTAGGGTGAGGGTTAGGTTAGGGTGAGGGTTAGGTTAGGGTGAGGGTTAGGTTAGGGTGAGGGTTAGGTTAGGGTGAGGGTTAGGTTAGGGTGAGGGTTAGGTTAGGGTGAGGGTTAGGTTAGGGTGAGGGTTAGGTTAGGGTGAGGGTTAGGTTGGGGTGAGGGTTAGGTTGGGGTGAGGGTTAGGTTGGGGTGAGGGTTAAGTTGGGGTGAGGGTTAAGTTGGGGTGAGGGTTAGGTTAGGGTGAGGGTTAGGTTAGGGTGAGGGTTAGGTTGGGGTGAGGGTTAGGTTAGGGTGAGGGTTAGGGTTAGGGTTAGGGTTAGGTTAGGGTGAGGGTGAGGGTGAGGGTTAGGGTGAGGGTTAGGTTAGGGTGACGGTTAGGGTTAGGGTTAGGGTTAGGGTTAGGGTTAGGTTAGGGTGAGGGTTAGGTTAGGGTGAGGGTTAGGTTAGGGTGAGGGTTAGGTTGGGGTGAGGGTTAGGTTGGGGTGAGGGTTAGGTTGGGGTGAGGGTTAGGTTGGGGTGAGGGTTAGGTTGGGGTGAGGGTTAGGTTGGGGTGAGGGTTAGGGTTAGGGTTAGGTTAGGGTTAGGGTTAGGGTTAGGGTTAGGGTTAGGGTTAGGGTTAGGGTTAGGGTGAGGGTTAGGGTGAGGGTTAGGGTGAGGGTTAGGTTGGGGTGAGGGTTAGGTTAGGGTGAGGGTTAGGTTAGGGTGAGGGTTAGGTTAGGGTGAGGGTTAGGTTAGGGTGAGGGTTAGGTTAGGGTGAGGGTTAGGTTAGGGTGAGGGTTAGGTTAGGGTGAGGGTTAGGTTAGGGTTAGGGTTAGGGTTAGGGTTAGGGTTAGGGTTAGGGTTAGGGTTAGGGTTAGGGTTAGGGTTAGGGTTAGGGTTAGGGTTAGGGTTAGGGTTAGGGTTGGGGTTAGGGTTAGGGTTAGGTTAGGGTGACGGTTAGGGTTAGGGTTAGGGTTAGGTTAGGGTGAGGGTTAGGTTAGGGTGAGGGTTAGGTTAGGGTGAGGGTTAGGTTAGGGTGAGGGTTAGGTTAGGGTGAGGGTTAGGTTAGGGTGAGGGTTAGGTTAGGGTGAGGGTTAGGTTAGGGTGAGGGTTAGGTTAGGGTGAGGGTTAGGTTAGGGTGAGGGTTAGGTTAGGGTGAGGGTTAGGTTAGGGTGAGGGTTAGGTTAGGGTGAGGGTTAGGTTAGGGTGAGGGTTAGGTTGGGGTGAGGGTTAGGTTGGGGTGAGGGTTAGGTTGGGGTGAGGGTTAAGTTGGGGTGAGGGTTAAGTTGGGGTGAGGGTTAGGTTAGGGTGAGGGTTAGGGTTAGGGTTAGGGTTAGGTTAGGGTGAGGGTTAGGGTGAGGGTTAGGGTGAGGGTTAGGTTAGGGTGACGGTTAGGGTTAGGGTTAGGGTTAGGGTTAGGGTTAGGTTAGGGTGAGGGTTAGGTTAGGGTGAGGGTTAGGTTAGGGTGAGGGTTAGGTTAGGGTGAGGGTTAGGTTAGGGTGAGGGTTAGGTTGGGGTGAGGGTTAGGTTGGGGTGAGGGTTAGGTTGGGGTGAGGGTTAGGTTGGGGTGAGGGTTAGGGTTAGGGTTAGGTTAGGGTGTGGGTTAGGTTAGGGTTAGGGTTAGGGTTAGGGTTAGGGTTAGGGTTAGGGTTAGGGTTAGGGTTAGGGTGAGGGTGAGGGTTAGGGTGAGGGTTAGGGTGAGGGTTAGGTTGGGGTGAGGGTTAGGTTAGGGTGAGGGTTAGGTTAGGGTGAGGGTTAGGTTAGGGTGAGGGTTAGGTTAGGGTGAGGGTTAGGTTAGGGTGAGGGTTAGGTTAGGGTGAGGGTTAGGTTAGGGTGAGGGTTAGGTTAGGGTTAGGGTTAGGGTTAGGGTTAGGGTGACGGTTAGGGTGACGGTTAGGGTGACGGTTAGGTTAGGTTAGGGTGAGGGTGAAGGTGAGGGTGAGGGTGAGGGTGAGGGTGAGGGTTAGGGACTCTAGCCCTCACCCTCACTCATTTCCCATTGATAAAGCCCAGAATCTTATGTGTTTTATTAACCACTTTCTCAAACTGCCTGCCACCTTCAATGATTTATGCACATACAACCCCAATCTCTCTGCTCCTGAACCCCTTTTAGAATTGTACCCTTTATTTTATATTGTCTCTCTGCATTCTTCCTCCCAACCAGAGGTATCAGTGGGGGAGCATTTTGCAGATAGTGATCATGAGGACAAGGATGGGCCAGAAATTCTAAATTGGGGGAAGGCCGATTTTAATAACATCAAATATGGCTTGGCCAGAGTGGACTGGGAGCAGCTACTTTTAGGTAAATCTGCGTCAGAGCAGTGGGACTCATTCAAGAAGGAAATAGGGAGAGTACAGGGCCAACATATTCCAGTAAAGATAAAGGGTGGGACCAACAAATCCTGGGAACCCTGGATGTCGAGGGATATACAGGATTGGATACAGAGGAAAAGGGAGGCTTATGGCAGATACCGAGGGCTCAAAACAGCGGAAGCCCTGGAGGAGAATAGAATGTGTAGGGGGGAACTTAAAAAGGAAATTAGGAGAGCAAAAAGGGGCATGAAAAAACATTGGCAGGTAAAATAAAGGAAAATCCAAAGTTATTTTACAAGTACGTTAAGAGTAAGAGGACAACTAGGGAAAGAGTAGGGTTCATTAAGGACCATAGTGGTAATTTATGTGTGGAGCCGGAAGACATAGGTAGGGTTCTTAATGAATACTTTGTATCGGTGTTCACAAGTGAGAGGGACGATGTGGGTTTGGAAATCAGGCAGAAGGACTGTGATATAATTAAATAAATTAGCATAGAAAGGGAGGAGGTTCTAAGTGGCCTGGCAGGCTTAAAAGTAGATAAATCTCCAGGCCCGGATGAAATGTATCTCAGGCTGTTGAGTGAGGCAAGGGAGGAGATAGCAGGAGTGCTGGCAATAATTTTCAATACCTCCCTGGCCACAGGAGAGGTGCCAGAGGACTGGAGGACAGCCAATGTGGTACCGTTATTCAAGAAGGGAGGAAGGGATAAACCAGGAAACTACAGACCAGTCAGTCTAACCTCAGTGGTGGGGAAACTATTGGAAGCAATTCTGAGAGGCAGAATTAATCTACACTTGGAGAGGCAGGGATTAATCAAGGACAGTCAGCGTGGTTTTGTTAAGGGGAGGTCATGTCTGACCAATTTGATTGAATTTTTTTGATGTGGTGACCAGGTGTGTGGATGAGGGCAATGCATTTGACGTAGTTTACTTGGACTTCAGCAAGGCTTTTGATAAGGTCCCACATGGGAGACTGATAACGAAGGTAAGAGCCCATGGGATCCAAGGCAATTTGGCAAATTGGATCCAGAATTAGCTAAGTGGTAGGAAGCAGAGGGTGATGGTTGAGGAGTGTTTTTGTGACTGGATACCTGTGTTCAGTGGGGTTCCACAGGGACTGGTATTGAATCCCTTGTCGTTTGTGGTATATATAAACGATTTAGACTTGAATGTAGGAGGGTTGATCAGTAAGTTCGTGGATGACACGAAAATTGGTGGGGTGGTAAATAGTGAGGAGGATAGCCTTAGATTACAGGAGGATATAGACGGGCTGGTCAGATGGGCTGATCAGTGGCAAATGGAATTTAATCTGGATAATCGTGAGGTGATGCACTTGGGCAGGACAAACAAGATACAGGAATACACGATGAATGGTAGGACCCTGGGAAGTACCGAGGATCAGAGGGACCTTGGTGTACATGTCCACCGGTCCCTTAAGGTAGTGGGACAGTTAGATAAGGTGGTTAAGAAGGCATATGGGATACTTGCCTTTATTAGCTGAGGCATAGAATACAAGAGCAGGGAGGTTAGGCTGGAACTGTATAAAACGCTGGTTAGGCCACAACTAGAGTATTACGTGCAGTTCTGGAATCCGCAATATAGGAAGGATGTGATTGCACTAGAGAGAGTGCAGAGGAGATTTACCAGGATGTTGCCTGGGCTGGAGAGTTTTAGTTATGAGGAGAGATTGGATCGACTGGGGTTACTTTCCCTGGAGCAGAGGAGATTGAGGGGGGGACATGATTGAAGTGTATAAAATTATGAGGGGCATAGATAGGGTAGACAGGAAGGAACTTTTCCCCTTGGTGGAGGGATCAATAACCAGGGGGCATAGATTTAAGGTAAGGGGCAGGAGGTTTAGAGGGGGATATGAGGAAGAATTGTTTCACCCAGAGGGTGGTGGGGATCTGGAACTCTCTGCCTGAAAGGGTGGTAGAGGCATAAACCCTCATAACATTTAAGAAGTACTTGGATGTGCACTTGTGATGCCTTGGCATACAAGGCTATGGGCCTAGTGCTGGAAAATGGGATTAGAATAGTTAGGTACTTGTTTGACCGACACAGTGTCGATGGGCCAAAGGGCCTTATTCTGTAGACCTCTATGACTCTATTTCACACTTCTCTGCATTAAATTTCATCTACCCTGTGTCTGCCCACTCCACCAGCCTGTCAATGTCCTTCTGAAGTTTATCACTATCCTTCTCATAGTTACTTTCAAGTTCTGTGACATCCACAAATATTGAAATTGTGCCCTGCACACCCAACTCTAGGCTATTAATATATTATCTGGAAAGGTAGGGGTCCTAACATAATCCCTGGGGAACCTCACTAAAGCCTTTTTCCAGTCTGAAAAACATCCAATAACCACTGCTCACTGCTTCCTGTCACTCAGCCAATTTCGTATCCATGTTGTTCCTGTCCTTTATATTCCATCAGCTGTAACTTTCCTCACACATCTGGTGTGCGGCACCAAATCAAATGCCCTTTGGAAGTCCATGTACACCACATCTGTTACCTTTGTTAGCTCTCCAAAATAACCCTTTACCAAATCCATGCTGGCTCTCCTTATTTAATTCACATTTGCCCAAGTTTTGCCTTCTCTGCATCCAACATCATGGAGAATTTTCCCATGTTAGACAGGATTTCTAACAATTACAGAGAGTATATCAAAGCATTACAGAGAGTGTTTCCAACACAATATATCGGTAAACATTGATGCAAAGTACTCATTTAGTACCTCAGCTACATCTTCCACCTCCAATCCTATAAATCTCTATGTAGATTCCTAATCAGCCCCACCATTCCAACTGTTATTCCGCCAAGGAAAGATCTTTGGATTCCCTTTTACGTTAGCTCTCAATCTCTTCTCATGCTCTCTCTTTGCTCCTCTTATTTTCTTTTACATTTCTCCTCTATTTTCTACATTGAACCTCATTTTCCCTTGTATTATCAGGCTGACATCTGCCTTACATCCTCTTTTTCAGTTTCATTCCACTCTCCAATTCCTTCATCCAGGGAGCTCTGGCTTTGTTTACCCTCCCTTTCCCTCTTGTGGAAATGTATTTTCATTCTAAATTACTTCTTCTCCTTCTCCTTAACTAACCTAAACCTTACAATTCTATGATCACTATTCCTGAGATGTACCCCAACTATGACTCATAAACATTTACAGCACAGAAGGAGGCCATTCGGCCCATCGTGCCTGCACCGCTCAACAAAGATCTGACTACACTAATCCCATTTTCCAGCGCTTGGCCCATAGTCCTGGAGGCTATGGCAACACAAGTGAATATCTAAATGCTTCTTAAATGTTACGAGAGTTTCTGACTCAACCACCCTTTCAGGCAGTGAGTTCCAGACTCCCACCACTCTCTGGGTGAGAAACGTTCTCCTCAACTCCCCTCTTAGGCTTCTACCTCTTACCTTAAATTTATGCCCCCTAGATCTATTGACCCCTCTACTAATGGAAAAAGTGCCTTCCTATCCACCCTATCTATGCCCTTCATAATCTTATACACATCTATCAGGTCCCCTCTCAACCTTCGCTGCTCCAAGGAAAACAACCCCAGCCTATCCAATCTTTCCTCATAGCTCAGACCCTCCAGCCCAGGCAGCATCCTGGTAAATCCCCTCTGCACCCTCTCCAGTGCAATCACATCCTTCCTATAATGTGGTAACCAGAACTGCACACAGTACTCCAGTTGTGGCCTAACCAGCGTTTTATACAGTTCCAGCATAACCTCCCTGCTCTTGTATTCTATGCCTTGGCTAATAAAGGTAAGTATCCCATATGCCTTCTTAACCACCTTATCTACCTGCCCTGCTACCTTCAGGGATCTGTGAATACGCACACCGAGGTCCCTCTGCCCTTTAGTACTTTCCAGGCTCCTACCATTCATAGTGTAATTCCTTGCCTTGTTAGCCCTCCCCAAGTGCATTACTTCACACTTTTCCAGGTTGAATTCCATTTGCCACTGCTCTACCGACCTGACCAGTCCATTGATATCCTCCTGCAGTTTACGGCTATCCTCCTCACTATTTACCACCCTACCAATTTTAGTGTCATCTGTGAATTTCTTGATCATACCCCCTATATTTAAGTCCAAGTCATTTATGTACACCACAAACAGCAAGGGCCCCAGCACCGAGCCCTGTGGAACCCCACTGGAAACAGACTTCCAGTCACAGAAACATCCCTCTACTATCACCCTCTGCTTCCTGCCTCTCAGCCAATTTTGGATCCAATGTGTCACTTTGCCTTGGATCCCATGGGCTCTTACTTTCTTGACCAATCGGCCATGAGGGACCTTATCAAAAGCCTTGCTAAAGTCCATGTAGACCATATCAAAGCATTACCTTCATCAACACTCCTGGTTACCTCCTCAAAAAATTCGATCAAATTTGTCAAACACGACCTTCCCTTAACAAACTCATGCTGACTATCCCTGATCAACCTGTGTCTCTCCAAGTGCAGATATATTCTGTCCATCAGAATCCTTTCCAGTAACTTCCCCACCACTGAGGTTAGACTGACTGGCCTGAAATTTCCTGGTCTATCCCTTCCTTTTTTAATAATGGGACAATGTTAGCAGTCCCCCAGTCCTCTGGCACCTCACCTGTAGCCAGAGAGGATTTGAAAATTACTGCCAGGGCCCATGATATCTCTTCCCTTGCCTCCCTCAACAGCCTGGGATACATCTCATCTGGGCCTGTGGATTTATCCACTTTTAAGGTCACTAAACCCGTTAGTACCTCCTCTCTCTCTCTGTTAATTTCCTTGAATATTTCACAGCCCTCCACCCTGATGTCTATACCTGCGTCGTTCTTTCCCATTGTGAAGATTGACACAAAGTATTCATTGAGGACTGTACCCACGTCTTCCGGGTCCACACACAGATTACCTCTATGGTCCATAATTGGCCCGACTCTTTCCCTAGTTATTCTCTTGCTCTTTATATATTTAAAAAACCCCTTTGAGTTTTCCTTTATTCTACCCACCAATGCTTTCTCGTGCACTCTCTTAGTTTTCCTAATTTCCTTTTTAAGTTCCCCTCTGCACTTTTTATACTCCTTTAGGGACTCTGCTGTATTGAGCCCTCAGTATCTGCCATAAGCTTCTCTTTTTATCTTAATACTAACCTTTATGTCCCTTGACATCCAGGGTTCTCCAGACTTGGTCCCCTCTTTGTCTTCACGGGAACATATTTGCCCTGTACTCTCGCTATTTCCCCCTTGAATGCCTCCCGCTGCTCTGACACAGTTTTATCTGCAAGTAGCTGCTCCCACTCCACTTGGGCCAAATCGTATCTCATCTCAGTAAAATTAGCCTTTCCCCAGTTTAGAACTTTTATTCCCGGCCCAACCTTATCCTTTTCCATAACTAGCCTAAATCTAACTGAGTTATGGTCACTATCTCCAAAATGCTCCCCTATTGATACACCTTCCACCTGCCTGGGCTCAAAGTTTCCAAATATTAGGTCCAGAACTGCCCCTCCCTTGTTGGGCTTTCTACGTACTGGCTAAAAACATTCTCCTGGATGTAACCTTGCACATTAAAACCATCCCTGTTAATATTTGGGTAGGTAAAATCTCCGACTATTACTGCCTTATTATTCTTACACTTCTCTGAAATTTGATTACATATTTGATCCTCTATCTCTCCCTGACTGTTTGGGGGCCTATAGTACACACCCAACAGCGTGTTTGCCCCTTTTGTGTTCTTTACTTCTACCCATATGGCTTCATTTGATGATCCTTCCAGGATATCATCCCTCTTCACTGCTATAATCGATTCCTTGATCAATATTGCAACCCCCCCTCCTCTTCTATCCCCCTGTCTATCTCCTCGGAATACCCTATAACCAGGAATGTTGAGCTGCCAATCCTGCCCTTTTAGCCAAGTCTCGGTCATAGCTCTTATCTCACACTCCCAGGTGCCTACCTGTGCCCCCAGCTCGTCTGTCTTATTCCTCAGGCTCCTTACATTAAAATATATTCCATTTAGCCTTGTTAAACTCGCTTCTTTTTTATTTAGCCTATGTTTCCCCTGCCTTCCAAACTCACTCACTAGCTTTTTAACTTCTGATCCCATCTCAGCTTCTCTCCCCCCCGAACTACTTTTCAGGATCCCATCCCCCTGCCAGTTTAGTTTAAATTCACCCCAACAGCATTAGCAAACCTCCCCGCGAGGATGTTGGTCCTGTTCCTGTTCAGATGTAACCTGTCCAACTTGCACAGGTCCCACCTCCCCAGGAATCTAAAGCCCTCCCTCCAGCACCATCTCCCCAGCCACACATTCATCTGCTCTATCCTTCTGTTCCTATCCTCACTACTGTGTAGCACTGGGTGTAATCCGGAGATTACTACCTATGAAGTCCTGCTTTTCAATTTCCTACCTAACTCCCTAAAGTCTGTTTGCAGGACCTCATTTCTCTATCTTCCTGTGTCATTGGCCCCATCATGGACCACGACCTCTGGCTGTTCCCCCTCCCCCTTCAGAACACCCTGTAGCCATCCCGTGACATCCTTGACCCTGGCGCTCGGAAGCCAACATACCACCCTGGAGTCACGTCTGTGGCTGCAGGAGCGCCTGTCTACTCCCCTCACTAACCAATCCCCTACCACTGTTACTGTTCCACACTTCCTCCTGCCCTGAGCAGCTGGACCACCCACAGAGCCATGGCCTTGGTTCTGATTGGCCTCCAAGGAGGAACCGTCACACTCGCTGTTTTCCAAGGCCGAAAGGCGGTTTGTGAGTGAGATGCACTCGGGGGGGATTCCCTCACTACCTGCCTGGTCCCCTTCTCCTGTCTGGCGGTCACCCATTCCCTCTCTGGTTGCAATTCCTTAAGCTGCGGGGTAACCATGTCCTGAAACGTGCTATCCACGACCCTCTCAGCCTTGTGAATGCACCATAGTGCCCCCAACTGCCGCTCAAGCTCCAAAACCCGGAGCTCGAGTTACTCCAGTCCTCAACACACGGGGCAGAACGTTGCGTTTGTTGGGTGGGTGTGTGCCAGACCCGAACGAGTGTAAAATGACTCATGCTGAGGTCGGGCGAGCGTCCCGACATCATCGCACACTGGCGTGATATTTTGGGAGTTGGCAGTGCGCCTGCTGGTAACTAAGCAGCCTATTAAATCCCTTAATGAACTAACTGATTGAAATTTTTCACTGTCCATCCAACCATTCGGTCAGCGGGCAGGCGAAAAGGCCAAGCGGCCTTTGCATTTTTGGCGAAGTCTCCACGAATGGGATGAGGTTTCGACCAGTGTTTTAAAAACATTTAAAGCTTTTCAAACTCATCTCTAACATGGGCCAGGTGCAGGAAGGTGGGATTAGAAAGGGCACCTCGGGCTGGCATGGACAAGATGGGCCGAATGGACTCCTTCTGTGCTGTAACTTTTCTATGGTTCTATGGGCCTCCCAGTCATGCAAGAGGGTCACATGAGGGGACATGTTCTTAACATTTCTAATCTTTTTATTTTTTGTTTTAAAAATCTTCAGCTCCCTCAGGCAGCTCTGTGCCTCAGGGAGCTATTATTGTGCACACCCACACACATGCGTGAACTCCCACGCTCACGCTCCTCCCGCCATCACCCCGGCAGCCCTGAGCGCTGCAGCCGTTAATTGGCCGGCCAGCGTGAAATTGCATTCGGAGCAGGCAACAGTCCATTTCACGGCCGCTCCCACTTGCCCCTGCCAAGCCTGCCCGATGACCGGGAAATTCTGGCCATGGTCATCCAGACCACCAGGAGTCTCTAGGATTTCCCACTTAGTGCAGGATGTGTAAATCAGGGGACTGAACTCCCCAGACATATCTTAACTAAGTAGCTTGTGGACCCTTGCTTTTATTTTACCCGCACTCCAACTTGAGTACAGACTAGGTGCTAGATCCTCTAGATAGACTCTAGGCCTCTAGGTTCCAGGGTCCTCCTCTCGCTCTCTCCTCTAGGTGCTGCTGACTGCATGTCCCAGGGTCCTCCTCTTGCTCTCTCCTCTAGATGCTGCTGACTGCCTGTCCCAGGGTCCTCCTCTCACACTCTCCTCTAGGTGCTGCTGACTGCCTGTCCCAGGGTCCTCCTCTCACACTCTCCTCTAGGTGCTGCTGACTGCCTGTCCCAGGGTCCTCCTCTCGCACTCTCCTCTAGGTGCTGCTGACTGCCTGTCCCAGGGTCCTCCTCTCTCTCTCTCTCCTCTAGGTACTGCTGACTGCCTGTCCCAGGGCCCTCCTCTCGCACTCTCCTCTAGGTGCCATTCTCCATTTGACCCACTTAATTCCCAGGATGAGATCCAGCAATGTCTCCTTCCCCACTAGACAAGAAACAGACTGATAACAACGTTCTCCTGAACACAGTTCAGAAATTCCTCTCCCTCTCTGCTCTTAACACAATCATTGCCCCCATTCAACATTGGGGTTGTTAAAATCTCTCATCATTGTTATTCTATAATCCCACACCTCTCAGAAATTCCCCTACAAATCTGCTCCTCTATCCCCTGTTCACTATTTGGTGGTTTATAAAATACACCACATTATAAATATTATATAATATACCATGTTATGAATATTAGGTAATATGCCATATTATTTTATAAATTCATTGTTCCTCTATTGTTTCTTAATTCCAACCAAATACATTCTATCTTTGACCCCTCAAGATAGCACCTACATGGATTTTGGCAAAGCTTTTGACAATGTCCCAAATGGCAGACTGGACAGGAAAGTAAAAACTCATGGCATCCAAGGGAAAGTGGCAAGTTGGATCCAAAATTGGCTCAGTGGCAGGAAACAAAGAGTTAATAGTCGACAGGTGTTATTTGTGACTGGGACACTCGATCAAATGCTGCCTCGATGTCAAGGGCAGTCACTCTCACCTCACCTCAGGAGTTCAGCTCTTTTGTCCATGTTTGAGCCAAGGCTGTAATAAGGTCAGGAGCTGAGTGGCCCTGGCAGAACCCAAACTGGGCATCAGTGAGCAGGTTATTGCTAAGCAAGTGCCGCTTGATAGCACTGTTGATGATGTCTACCATCACTTTACTGATGATGGAGAGTAGACTGATGGGGCGGTAATTGGCCGGGTTGGATTTGTGCTGCTTTTTGTGTACAGGACATAGCTGGGCAATTTCCCACATAGCCGGGTAGATGCCAGTGTTGTAGCTGTACTGGAACACAATTTCAATGGGTTTCCACAGGGCTCAGTACTGGGTCCCTTGCTGTTCATGGTATATATCAATGATTTAGATTTAAATGTAGAGGCCATGATGAGGAAGTTTGAAGATGATAAAAGCATGTTGGTATTGTGGTCGATAGTGAGGAAGAAAGCTGTAAACTGCAGGAAGGTATCGATGAGGTGGCAGAAAAATGGCCAATGGAATTCAATGTGGAGAAGGGTGAGATGATGCATTCGGGGAGGACAAACAAGGCAAAAGACGAGATAATAAATGGGAGGATAATGAGAGGCGTAGAGGAACAGAGGGAATTTGGAGTGTATATTCACAGATCCCTGAACCAGGTCAGGTAGATAAGGTGGGTAATAGGACAGGTAGATAAGGTGGGTAATAGGGCAGGTAGATAAGGTGGGTAATAGGACAGGTAGATAAGGTGGGTAATAGGACAGGTAGATAAGGTGGGTAATAGGACAGGTAGATAAGGTGGGTAATAGGACAGGTAGATAAGGTGGGTAATAGGACAGGTAGATAAGGTGGGTAATAGGACAGGTAGATAAGGTGGGTAATAGGACAGGTAGATAAGGTGGGTAATAGGACAGGTAGATAGGGTGGGTAATAGGACAGGTAGATAAGGTGGGTAATAGGACAGGTAGATAAGGTGGGTAATAGGACAGGTAGATAAGGTGGGTAATAGGACAGGTAGATAAGGTGGGTAATAGGACAGGTAGATAAGGTGGGTAATAGGACTGGTAGATAAGGTGGGTAATAGGACAGGTAGATAAGGCGGGTAATAGGACAGGTAGATAAGGCGGGTAATAGGACAGGTAGATAAGGCGGGTAATAGGACAGGTAGGTAGGGTGGGTAATAGGACAGGTAGATAGGGTGGGTAATAGGACAGGTAGATAAGGTGGGTAATAGGACAGGTAGATAAGGTGGGTAATAGGACAGGTAGATAAGGTGGGTAATAGGACAGGTAGATAAGGTGGTTAATAGGACAGGTAGATAAGGTGGGTACGAAGGCAAATGGGACACTTTCCTTCAGTAACTGAGCCATGGAATAGCTTGTACCCTGGAATATTTAACTATAAGTGATTATTTATATAATTATCATTAACCAGGACAAACCTATTTTAAAGCATTAAATTACACACAACACTTATATTTCTATAGCACTTTAACATAATAAAACGACCCACATACATCACAGAAACATTACAAAACAAACTGTGAGACTGAGCCTTATGGGGGAGATAATAGGTCAGGTGACCAAAAGCTCAGTCAAAAAGGTTGGTGTTAAAAAGTGTCTTTAAGGAGGGAGGTAAGGTAGAGAGGGGGGGGGAGGGTATAGGGACAGAATTCCAGAAGTAAGGCAGAGAGGCGGGGAGGTATAGGGACAGAATTCCAGAGCTTGGGGTCCAGAACCACCAAGGCTCAGCCACCAATATTGAAGCAACTAAAATCAGGGATGCTCTAGAGGCCGGAATTAGGGGAGTGCAGAGATCACAGAGGGGCTGTGGGTCTGGAGGAAATTACACACATAGGGAGGGGCGAGAATAGGGAGGGATTTGGAAACATGGATGAGAATTTTAAAATCAAGATAAAAGCAAAAAACTGCCGATGCTGGAAATCTAGAGCAAAACCAAAAATACCTGGAAAAACTCAGCAGGTCTGACAGCATCTGCGGAGAGGGATACAGTTAACGTTTCGAGTCCATATGACCCTTCATCACGTTGCTTTACTGGGAGCCAGTGTCGGTTGGTGAGCACAGGAGGAGTAGGGGAATGGGGCTTGGTGCGAATGAAGGCAGCTTATTCCTTCAAACCACCCAAAGATTATCCAAGTTTAACAGAAGCATTGAGATCATCACTGCCACCTGTTGACCCCTTGTGTTAATTACATTGTTCCACTCGATCTCTATTGGTGATCCATACATGCAACTAATGATCCACATAGAGGATCCATTGCTGCCCCCTGGCTTTGTCCTATGGTAAAACCCATCACACCCACATGTTAAAATTCATCACTCTCACTTGTCAGCCTTGGGTTAAGATCCATTGCTGCAAATTCTTGACATAATATATTAAACTCCGCCACTCCTCTTGTTGGTGTCCTGTGTTAAGATGCAGCCCTACCGCCTACTGATCCATCTCTCCCACATGGTTATTTTCTGTGCCCAGATTACTCCTACTGGTTGACACTCTATGTTAAGATACATCACTCATACCTGTTGACTGTACATGTTGAGACCTGTAGCCCATCACCCCCAGTTCTCCCATAAGTTAAGATCCATCAATCTGCTGTTTAAGGATCTCTTCTCCCCTTTCCCCCTTAACCCGTTGACCCAGAGATTTACTGGTCCCTGTTGGCCCATTTGTCCGAAGTTGCGTTTGCCCTTAGCCCCTTTGTCCACAATGCCCTGTTGACTCCTCTGTCAGTTCTGTCCCTACCTTGAATGGTGCGTTTGAAGAAAGCTTTGCAGGCTTCACAGGAGGCCACCCCATAGTGGTAACCTGACGCCACGTCTCCACACACCAGACAGAGGCGTTTGGGGATAGAGTTCAGCATATACTCGCACTTGGTTGGGCAGTCCTCCAGGATCCCAGCAGAGCAGGGGTCAAAGTGCTTCCGACAGGGCACAACTGCTCCAGAGCTCGAGAAGAGGGAAGGAGAGTCTAGGCAATGGGGGTGAGCTGTCAGGCTGAGGCCATAGCCTGGGCTGGTGTCAGAAGAGTCACTGGGACTATGGTGACTGATGGTGTCGATGATGGAGGCAGGACTGGAGGGCTCCGTCTTGATGAAGGATCCACAGCTTGAGCTGAGATGCTGTTCCTCACTGGACATTGTGTTCAAGAGCCTGTAGAGTCAGCGAGACAGAGAGAGAGAAATAAAAAACATAACAAAACTAGAGTTTTTCCATAGGAGCAATATTCATTGGGACTCAGTTAGGTCCATTGCTCTCCAAACTCCCTCAGTAGATTGACACTTCTCCCACTCAGGACACCTCAGAGCTGTACCTGCTTGAAAGCCTCTCCTCTCCCAATCCTCACCCTGACCAGACACTCAGACAGTTCATATTGTCCATTTGCCAATCGGAATAGCCAGCAGCTTCTGAGGCTCAGCCCATGTCCAGCTCCGGCCATGAGAGAGTGACTGGGCTGTTAGAAAGCCAGTGATATCAGACTGTTCCTCATCGAGCACTCCAAACATCAACTGCACTTCACTCAGCTTTTCAATCCAAGGGGAGAAAATGGATAGATGGGGTTGAAGAAGGTGGGGAGAGTGTGGGTGGAGGGTATGGGGAAGGTGGGGAGGTGTGGGTGGATGGTATGGGGGAGGTGGGGAGAGTTTGGGTGGATGATATGGGGGGTGTGGGGAGAGTGTGGGTGGATGATATGGGGGAGGTGGGGAGAGTGTGGGTGGATGGTATGGGGGAGGTGGGGAGAGAGGAAGATGGGTGGGTTGAGGGAGGTGGGGAGAAATGGGTAACTGCGATGAGTGGGATGGGGATAGCGGTGGGTGTCTGGGATGAGTGGGATGGGGATAGCAGTGGGTGACTGGGATGAGTGGGATGGGGATAGCGGTGGGTGTCTGGGATGAGTGGGATGGGGATAGCGGTGGGTGACTGGGATGAGTGGGATGGGGATAGCGATGGGTGACTGGGATGAGTGGGATGGGGATAGCGATGGGTGACTGGGATGAGTGGGATGGGGATAGAGGTGAGTGACTGGGATGAGTGGGATGGGGATAGCGGTGGGTGACTGGGATGAGTGGGATGGGGATAGCAGTGGATGACTGGGATGAGTGGGATGGGGATAGCGGTGGGTGACTGGGATGAGTGGGATAGGGATAGCGGTGGGTGACTGGGATGAGTGGGATGGGGATAGCGGTGGGTGACTGGGATGAGTGGGATGGGGATAGCGGTGGGTGTCTGGGATGAGTGGGATGGGGATAGCGGTGGGTGACTGGGATGAGTGGGATGGGGATAAAGGTGGGTGTCTGGGATGAGTGGGATGGGGATAGCGGTGGGTGACTGGGATGAGTGGGATGAGGATAGCGGTGGGTGTCTGGGATGAGTGGGATGGGGATAAAGGTGGGTGACTGGGATGAGTGGGATGGAGATAGCGGTGGGTGTCTGGGATGAGTGGGATGGGGATAGCGGTGGGTGACTGGGATGAAGGAGGTAGTGAGGGAAATGGATTGGTGAGGTTGAGGAAGGTGGGGAGGGAGGTGGGTGGGTGGGGTTTAGTTATGGAGCAATGGTGTTATATATAATGAGCTGCTTCAGTTAAAAGGGATCAAACCTGGAGAGAGAGTTGTATCTGTCTCCATTTGCCTAATAGGCATTGGTCACATTTAGTTTGATGAAGAGAGTATTTTCACAATGAGGACACCTTTGTCTTTCACTGAGTGACTGACACCAGGATTAAGGGCAAGGCAGCTCGGTCAGTGAGATGATGCTGACTCACTCCCCACTCTAACACCATCCTGTAATTCTCAGCACTCAGAGTCCTCATCGTCATTTTCCACTGGGAACCACATTGTTCATCCATCACAATAAGGCAAAACAGCTTCATCGCCTGCTACAATTCTCACATTAACATCATCCCATCAAACACTCCCAGAGCAGGTACAGCATGGGGTTAGATACAGAGTAAATATCCCTCTACACTGTCCACATCAAACACTCCCAGGACAGGTACAGCACGGGGTTAGATACAGAGTAAAGCTCCCTCTACACTGTCCCCATCAAACACTCCCAGGACAGGTACAGCACGGGGTTAGATACAGAGTAAAGCTCCCTCTACACTGTCCCCATCAAACACTCCCAGGACAGGTACAGCACGGGGTTAGATACAGAGTAAAGCTCCCTCTACACTGTCCCCATCAAACACTCCCAGGACAGGTACAGCACGGGGTTAGATACAGAGTAAAGCTCCCTCTACACTGTCCCCATCAAACACTCCCAGGACAGGTACAGCACGGGGTTAGATGATGAACTTTTAACACAAAGAATAAAACATTTATTAAGAAAGGAAAGTGAATTATATTACACCAGGCAAAAAGGTTGGAAAGATCTCAATACAAACAGAAGATGACGATTCACATTCATGCTATTCCTTTACCCCAGCAATTTCTTTACAGACACACAAACCAGTTAAGAGTTACCACTCACTTGACACACAAAGGCTTCTCGCTCAGGAATGACACAGTTATAAACTCTTTCCTTCCAGTGAATTCCCGAGCATTCACTTGATGCTTCTCACCTGAACCATGGCCAACATTCCCCCCCATCGGGGGAGAAGAGCGGGAGTGGCCTGCCCAGCAAGACATTGCCAGGAAGCGCTGTGTGCCCCCTGTGCGGGCGGGGACGGGGGGTAATTCCCTCAGCCGGGAGTGCGCTCTTCCACGCAAAAGAATGAACTCATCTCCCTGAGGCAAAGTGCTGCCTCAGTGAGATCGTCTCCGGTATAAAACTTTAAATAAAGAGGTTTAAGAAATTTCTCTGCCATGTCCCCTGGGACATGTCCATATAACTTTTATTGAAACCTTTTGTAAAAATTTAAAAGCCCTCATGAAACCTCATCCTGCCCGTGGATGAGGTTTCCTGTTTTTTCTGAAGCCCACCAGGGCTCCCAGCCTGTCCGCCAACCCTAAAGTTGGATGGGCAGGTCCATTAATCAGGTTAATTAGCTTTTTAATGGCCTTAACAGGCCGAATGGGCTGCACGCCTGCTGAACTGGAAATCCAAATGATGTGGGGTGACTTCAGGACGCACGCCCAACGTATCCCCACCTCATTCTACGCATCGGCGAGTGGGCCCCACCCCCGCTCGCTGACCGGGAAAACCTGCCCCATTTCTCCCCTCGAGACACTCAAAATCCACATTCTAAACTCGCTGTTTCTTCAACTGCAGAGTAAACAAATAAGTTCCTTAAACTCAGTCTTCCAGTAGCACCTCCGCTAAATTGGTCACTTTACTGAGTCCCATAACTGATTATTCCGTTAACTCCTGTCCCACTAGCCTTGTAGTTTTACTGCTCAGAGAGCTTAAAAATCCCTGTCTTCACTCTCTGACACACTCTGAACACTCTCCCTCTCTCAGAGGGTCATTAGAGTGTGGAATTCTCTTCCCCAGAAGGTAGCGGAGGCTGGGTCTTTGAATTTCTTCAAAACTGAGTTAGAGAGATTGTTGTTTGACAGGAGAAGGGTTATGGGGGACAGACAGGAAAGTGAAGCAGAGGCATAACCAGATAAACCGTGATTGTATTGAAACGTGGAGCAGGCTCGAAGGGCTGAATGGCCTACTCCTGCTCCTAAGTCCAGTGTTCCTATGTTTCTCCTATGCAAGTCAATAGTGTGATGGAATAGTCTCTACTCACAGCAAGAATCTTAATCTTAAATAAAGACAATTCCATAGGTCTGAGGGGAGAACTGGCTGAGGTTAATTGGGTAAATAGGCTAAAAGATATGGAGGTAAATAAACAGTGGGAAACATTTACAGAAACAATTCAAAATCTTCAACAAAAATACATTCCATTGAAAAACAAAGTCTCAGCAAGAAAGACCCATCGCGTCTCACTCAGGAAGTTAGGGATAGTATTAGATTAAACAAAGAGGCTTATAGTGTCGCAAAAAACAGTAACAAGTCTGTGGATTGGGAGTGTTTTAGAAACCAGCAGAGGGCGACCAAAAAGTTATTGAAAAGGGAAAAAATAGAATATGAGAGTAAACTAGACAGAAATATAAAAACAGATTGTAAGAGCTTTTTTAAGTGTATAAAGAGGAAGAGAGTAGCTAAAGTTAATGTGGCCCATTGGAATTAGAGACAGGAGAGGATGTATCATGGGGAACGAGGAGGTGGTGGAGGCATTGAATTAATATTTTGTGTCTGTTTTCACAGTAGAAATAGAGGCTAAAAAGAGTGAGGAAATTAGGGAAATTAATATCAACAGAGAAAGGAATTGGAGAAACTTAAAGGACTAAAATGTGACAAATCCCCAGGCCCTGATGAGCTACAGCCTAGGGTTCTGAGGGAGAGAGCTGCAGAGATAGTCGATTCACTGGCTGCGATTTTCCAGAATTCATTGGATTCGGGAATGGTCCCATCAGACTAGAAGTTGGCGAATGTTACTCTGCTTTTCAAGAAAGGAGGGAGAGAGAAAACAGGGAACTACAGGCCAGTTGGCCTAATACCAGTTGTTGGGAATGTCAGGAAAATATAATAATTTTCATAACGTTACTGGAATTTATTGTAAGGTAGGAATAGTGTGTGTCTGTGTATGGGGGACTTAATCGAATTAAAGACAGCTAGTCTGAAGGCATTGATGTATCAAGAAGAGAAGCTAGGTTTGAAATATTAAACAGGTAAACATGGCTGAAGTTTTAGAATGTGAGGTGTAAAAGGATAATTTGCATTTTTAGATAAACCAGAGTAATTTGAATTTCAAAAGAGGTGGTAAAATGTTGCACTTACCAGAAGAAGCCAAACAGTGTGTTTATTTTTCCCAAAGTTTACTGATAAAATTGCTACTATGAAAATTTTTATTATTAGAAAATAGAGCTGAACGGACATATTGGGACAATAGGATTTACATTTAAAAAGGGAGAAACCTGAATAAAGGAGATGAGGTTATGTGTAAGAGGAAGGAATTCTAAGATCTAACAAAGCCTTCAGCCTCGAAGCCTCAAGTTGCTGTCTACACGAACTAAAGTGAAGAAAACTCACTTTGAACATGACTGTTCTGGGTATCGTGTTACTTTGCCTGGGCCTTTTAAAATCTCTGTGTTTACTGTTGCCTTAAAGGAGGTGTAACTGAGAGTCAGACTAACTAGGGAAGCTAGGAGTTATCATAGTAATAATTTGTAAACCTATGTATGTGCTTAAAATCACTTTTTTATTAATAAAGGTTTAATTTACTTTTGTAAGAAACCTATAAGGCTCAGTGATCACATTACTACTGAATTCAAGCCACACATCTTGAAATAAATATAAATTGTAAAATAGCTGTTGCACTTGTTTTAAGTTTCCCTCTGGGATTTGAACAGCTCATCGTTTACCATCTGCTGTGTCATAACAAAATTGGGGGATATTGGGGGCTCTTTGCGGGATATATTTGAAATTCCTGGATTGGTTTGGAGTTGCTGAATCTTAAGGTTACAAATACAAGAAGCACTTTGAATTCAGGAGTTGGTGTGAGGTTTTTTTTAAGGGGTGAGACTGTAAATGGCTTTGGCAATTGCTCAGACTTGTCTGGGAGTTGAAGTTATAACTTTGGTTGGTTTACAAAAGGTAAATAAAGGTAAACTGATGGAATTGGCAGATAAATTACAATTAGGATTACCTACAGGGATAAGGAAATCAGACATAATTGAAGGTGGAGCATGGCATTTGAAATTGGAAGGAATTCCTGAGAGACCAAGTTCTCCAAGGGGTGTTTCATTGGGATGGGCTCAAACTCAGTTACAAATGAAAAAAACTTGAGCTAAAGGCAGCAAAAAAAGAAAAGGAAAGAGAAAGGACATTTCAAATGGAACAGGCAGAAAGGTAGGAAAGAGAAAAAGAGAGAGACTGAGAATTCCAGTTTAATTCTGGCAGTTAAAAAAGAGACACCAGGAGGTGAGGAAGGATTTATTTCCAGTTTGGAACCCAGTGGGAAGATGTTTACATTTGTACAGGCTCTTCCAAAGTTTGAAGAAAGAGATGTTGAAACATTCTTTATTTCATTTGAGAAGAAAGCTAAACAGATGAAATGGCTACAGGAAAACTGGACATTATTGTTACAATCCAGGTTGGTGGGTAGAGCACATGAGGTTTATGCTTCACTGTCAAAAGAAATGTCAGTGAATTATGATGTGGTAAAAAAGGCTATTTCGAGTGCATATGCATTGGTTCCTGAAGCACACAGGCAGAAATTTAGGAATATGAGAAAACTGCCTGGGCAAACTTATAGTGAGTTTGAAAAAGTAAAACAAAGTAATTTTGACTGGTGGATACAGGCAATAAAGATAGAGATGACACATGCAGCTCAGAGATGATTTTTTTGGGGATAATTTAAAGATTCAATTCCTTTGGTAGTGAGAGCTCATGTGGAGGTGCAGAGGGTTGAAACAATAAGACAAGCAGCAGAGATAGCTGATGATTATGAGTTAGTTCATAGAGATAAACCATTTTTCATCACCCTTTTAAATCAGAGAAGGATAGAAAGTGGGAAGGTGAAAGGAGGGTGGGTAGTCAGGGAAGAGAAGGAGTAGATGGAAATTCACAGTAAGTTTTTTTTGGTTCAGCCAAGATCATATTGAATGGCAGAGCAGGCTTGATGGGCTGAATGGCCTACTCCTGCCCTTATGTTCATATGTTCTGTTACTTTGTCAAAACACTCTAACAGATTAGTTAAACATGATTTCCCTTTCACAAAGGCATGTTGACTCTGCCTGATCCCATTATGATTATCTAAGTATCCTGCTATAACCTCCTTAATAATGTATTGTAGCACTTTCCCTAGGACAGATGTTAGGCTAACTGGCCTATAGTTTCCTGCTTTCTGCCTCCCTCCTTTCTTGAATAAAGTTGTTACATTTGATATTTTCCAATCTGCTGGATCCTTTCCAGAATCTAAAGATTTTGGAAGTCTATAACCAATGCAGTGAAGTTATTCACTTTGTTCGAAAGAATAAAAAAGTAGAATATTTTTTAAAAGGTGTGAAATTTGTAAGTGTTGATATTCAAAGAGACTTGGGTGTGTTCATACAAGGAACGCAGAAAGTTAACAAGCAGTTAGGAAGGCAAATTGCATGTTGGCCTTGACTGCAAGGGGATTGGAGGACAAGAATAAAGAAGTCTTGCTCCAGTTGTACAGTGTTTTGGTGAGACACATCTGGAATACTGTGTGCAGTTTTGGTCTCCACATTTAAGAAAGGATATACTTGCATTGGGGGTGGTACAGCGAAGGTTCACTAGATTGGTCCCTGGGATGAGGGGGTTGTCCTATGATGAGAGGCTGAGTAAACTGGGTTTATATTCTCTGGAGTTTAGAAGAATGAGAGGCGATCTCATTGAAACCTCCAAGATTCTGAAGGGGTTTGACAGGGTAGATACTGAGAGATTGTTTATGCTGGTCGGTGAATCTAAAACACGGGGACACAGTCTCAGGATAAAGGGTCGATCATTTAGGGTTGAGATGCGGAGAAATTTCTTCACTCAAAGGGCTGAGTCTGTGGAATTCTCTACCCCAGAGGGTTGTGGTTGCTCCATCGTTGAATACGTTTAAGACTGGGACAGACAGATTTTTGGTCTCTCAGGGAATTAAGGGATACGGGGAGCGGGTGGGAAAATGGAGTTGAAGCCCAAAATCAGGCATGATCGTATTGAATGATGGAGCAGGCTCGATGGGCCGAATGGTCTCCTCTTGCTCCTATTTATTTTGTTCTTGTGTTCTTTATAACACATAAAGCATGAAGCACCTTGGTGTGTTTTTAATATGTTAAAGGTGCTATGCAAATACTGGTCTATTTCTCCCTCTCTCACTCTCTCAACTTCTCTTTCTGTTTGTCTGGCTCTCTCTTCGACAATCTCTATTTTCTACCCCTATTGTTTTGTTTTTGTCTCTTTTTCTGTTTCTATTGTTATTATTCCTGTGTCTTTCTGTCCATCTCTCTCTGTCTCTTTTTCTCTCTCTCACACTCTGTCTCTCTGCTTCTTTCTATCAGATGGTGGACGGACTCTAACGCAGGGTTTCACTCATGTCCTGTACAACTAAGATCGCGACAGATGATGTACATGAGGTGGTTTGTCTGCACATTCTGAGATCACTTCTATCTTTTCGCAGGTGTTGACAATGAGGTGACTGATTCTTCAAGTCTCTAAGAGGCTGTCTGTCTCCAAATCAGCAACCTGGCCTCTCCAACTGCCAATGACAGTCTAATCAGAGCAATCCTGTCCTCTCTACATACAATCAGGCTGAGAGCAATCTCTCTCCAGGCAGCCCTGCTGCATTAGGTGAAAAGCAGGTCTCTGTTCAGCAAGTGGCTACTCAGTGAAGTGACAAACAGGGAAATCAGCAAAACATGAGGCCCAGTCCAGACAAGTTCCAACCCACTCGCTTTCCCCACTGTATCCTGGAAACTGCCCTCTCCACACTCCCAGATACTGGCTCACTCCAGCCCACCCTTCCCAATGCCATTGCCTTCAGCTTCTTCACATCCTAGGAAATATGGAATTGGCTGAGGGTACAGTACAGTACAGAGCTGGGCTGGGTGGGTTACAGGCTGGGTGGGGGTTACGGGGTGGGTGGGTTACGGGCTGTGTTGGGGTTACGGGCTGTGTTGGGGGTTACGGGCTGGGTGGGGGTTACGGGGTGGGCTGGGGTTACGGGGTGGGCTGGGGTTACGGGGTGGGCGGGGGTTACGGGGTGGGTGGGTTACGGGCTGTGTTGGGGTTACGGGCTGTGTTGGGGTTATGGGCTGTGTTGGGGGTTACGGGCTGGGTGGGGGTTACGGGGTGGGCTGGGGTTACGGGTTGGGCGGGGGTTACGGGTTGGGCGGGGGTTACGGGGTGGGCGGGGGTTACGGGGTGGGTGCGGGTTACGGGGTGGGTAGGTTACGGGGTGGGTGGGGGTTACGGGGTGGGCGCGGGTTACGGGGTGGGCGCGGGTTACGGGGTGGGCGGGGGTTACGGGTTGGGCGGGGGTTACGGGGTGGGCGGGGGTTACGGGGTGGGCGGGTTACGGGGTGGGCGGGGGTTACGGGGTGGGCGGGTTACGGGGTGGGCGGGGGTTACGGGGTGGGCGGGGGTTACGGGTTGGGTGGGTTACGGGGTGGGCGGGGGTTACGGGGTGGGCGGGGGTTACGGGGTGGGTGCGGGTTACGGGGTGGGTAGGTTACGGGGTGGGTGGGGGTTACGGGGTGGGCGCGGGTTACGGGGTGGGCGCGGGTTACGGGGTGGGCGGGGGTTACGGGGTGGGTGCGGGTTACGGGGTGGGCGGGGGTTACGGGGTGGGCGGGGGTTACGGGATGGGTGCGGGTTACGGGGTGGGTAGGTTATGGGTTGGGTGGGGGTTACAGGGTGGGTGGGGGTTACGGGGTGGGTGGGGGTTACGGGGTGGGCGGGGGTTACGGGCTGGGTGGGGGTTACAGTGCAGCCTGACAGTTAAAGTATGGGGTGGGTGGAGCACTGAGAGACTGATGAGGTGGGAGGATCCCATATGAGGCAGAGCCAATCAATTGTCTTTCATGTTGAACTGATAAATCAGGCAGGTTGGGGTGGATTGCTCCTGTCTGATTTTTACCATATTGCAGCCCAGAAGCATATATACCACACAAGACAGAATCAACCTGACAATAACCCATCAAGGGAAACTTCACTCTGTTACCAATAAATAACACACGACCAGGATCACAATGAAGCAGACCGGGAGGAGTGTGAAGCAGGTATGGACCATGAAGCAGTTTTAGTTAACCTCCCTACCTTTAAGTGACTACAGAAGAAGAGAATTGAATAAATACAAACATACGAATTAGGAGCAAAAGTAGCTCCTGGGTCCTTTTTTTCAGTATGTTTTATTATCTAATAGACAGAGGGATGGCAGGGCAGCTCTGACCCTGGAATGAGCATTCAGTTCCATGTGGGAACTCCAGGGCATTTCCTGTGTCCTGGATAACCATGTGCACAGGAAAACTCATCAGCTGGAGCAGCTCAAGCTCTGGGTTTCGGAGCTTGAGCAGCAGCTGGTGTCACTGTGGTGCATCCCTGAGGCTTAGAGCTTTATGAATGGCACATTTATACCTCAAAGCTTAAAAGGATGCAGCAAGAGAGGGCAGTGGTGACCAGCAGGCAGTCAAGAGGAACCAGGCAGGTAGTGCAGGAGTCCCCTGAGTGCATCCCATTGTCCGACCAGTATTCAGTTCTGAATATTCGGGGGGTCCAGCCAGAGCCAAGTCCATGGCACCACGGGTGTCTCAGCTATACAAGAGGGTACATGGAAGTCTGGAAGAGCAATAGTGACAGGTGATTGGATAGTTAGGGTACCAGATAGGTGTTTCTAAATTAGGATTGTAGTGCATGTACATGAATACCTGTAGCATGGTAAGTAAGACTGGGGAGTTGCAGATGCAGATTGCCATGTAGAAATATAAAATTGCTATGATAACAGAGACCTGACTGAGAGAAGAGCAGGACTGAGTGTTAAATATTCCTGGATACAAGATGTTCAGGAAAGAGAGTGATGGCAGGAGAGAGGGGGTGGTAGTATTGATTAAGAAGAACATTGCAGTGCTGGAGAAAGGACGTCCCAGGGGGCTCAAGGACAGAATCTATTTGGCTAGAGCTCAGGAACAAAAAGAGTGGAATTACACTGCTCGGTGTAATCTGTAAGCCACCAACTAGTGGGAAAGATGTAGAGAAACAAATTTACAAAGAAATTAAAGAGAAGAACAAGAATTATAGAGTAGTTATATTGGAAGACTTAATAGTCAAATATATACTGGGGTAGTATTAGTGTAAAGAGCAGAGAGGGGCAAGAATACCTAGAGTATGTTCAGGAAAATTTTCTACATCAGTATGTTTCCAGTCCAGTGAGAGAGGCACTGCTAGACCTGGTTCTTGGGAACGTGGAGGGCCAAGTAGATCAAGTGTCAGTTGGAGACCATTTAGAGGACAGTGGTCATTGTATTGTAAGGTTTACACTGGCTATGGAAAAGGACAAGGAGCAATCCACAGTAAGAATAGTTAACTGGGGGAGAGCCAATTTCAATGGGGTAAGAATGGATCCGACCGAGATAAACTGGAATCAAAGATTAGCAGAAAAAACTGTAACTGAACAATGGGCTGCTTTTAAAGAAAAGATAGTTCGAGTACAGTCAAGATACATTCCCACAAAGGAGAAAGACTGGACAAACTAATCTAGAACTTCCTGAATGACAAAACAGATGGAGGTAAAGATGAAACAGGAAAAGTGCTTATGACAGATGTCAGGTGGATAATACAATTGAGAACCAGGCTGAATATAGAAGGTTCAGAGGGGAATTGAAAAAGCAAATAAGAGAAGCAAAGAGGCAGCATGGGTAGAGATTAGCAGCTAACATCAAAGGGAATCCAAAAGCATCCTATAAGTAGATAATAGTAAAAGGGTTGTAAAAGCAGGGGTAGGGCTGATTAGGGACCAAAAATGGGATTTACACATGGAGACAGGAGGCATAGCTGAGACGTTAGATGAATACTCTGCATCTGTCTTTACCAAGGAAGCAGATGCTGCCCAGGTCACGGTGAAAGAGGAAGTAAATCAGACACTTGAAGGGTTTAAAATTGAAAGGGAGGAGGTATTGGATAGGCTGTCTGTGGTTAAAGTTGATTAAAGCACCGGGACCAGATGAGATACTTCCAAGGATATTGAAGGAAGTGAGAGTGGAAATTGCAGGGGCACTGGCCATAATCTTTCAGTTTTCGTAGACTGAGGGGTGGTGCCAGAGGACTGGAGAATTGCAAACATTACACCCTTGTTCAAAAAGGTTGTAAGGATAAACCCAGCAATTACAGACCAGTCAGTTTAACTTCAGTGGTGGGCAAGATTCCAGAAATAATTATTCAGAACAAAACGTGGGTTAATTAAGGAAAGCCAGCATGGATTTGTTAAGAGCAAATTGTGTTTAACTAAATTCTTCAGTTTTTTGATGAGGTAATGGAGAGGGCTGATGCGGGCAGTGCTGTTGATGTGATGTACATGGACTTCCAAAAGGCATTTGATTTGGTGCCACACAACAGACTTGTGAGCAAAGTTATAGTTCATGGAATAAAAGGGTCAGTAACAATGTGGATATGAAATTTGCTGAGTGACAGGAAACAGAGAATAATGGTTAATGGATGTTTTTCGGGCTGGAAGGAGGTTTGTAGTGGAGTTCCCCAGGGGTCGGTATTGGGACCCTTGCTTTTCCTGATATATATAAATCACCTAGACCTAGGTGTACAGGGCATAATTTCAAAATTTGCGGCTGATACAAAACTTGGAAGTATTATGAACTGTGAGGACGATAGTGTAGAACTTCCAAATGACATAGACAGATTGGTGGAATAGGCAAACAAGTGGCAGATGAAATTTAATGCAGAGAAATGTGAAGAGATTCATTTTGTTAGGAAGAATGCAGAGAGACAATATAAAACAATTCTAAAAGGGGTGGAGGAGCAAAGGGACCAGGGGGTATAGGTGCACAAACCATTGAAGATGGCAGGATGGATGGAGAGGGTGATTAATAAAGGATACAGAATGCTGAGGTAGCAATGAGACAGGATTAACTAGTGACCTCATAGTAAAGGTGCCCCTAGGTAGGAGTGATCATAACATGTTTGAACTTCGCATTCAGTTTGAGGGAGAGAAGAGTGGGTCTTAAATTTAAATAAAGGCAGTTATGAGAGTATGAAGACAGTTGGCTAAAGTGAACTGGGAAATTAGGTTAGGGGATAATGTAAGTCAGTAGAGATGCAGTTTCAGACATTTAAAGGGATAATTCATGACACTCAGCAAAGGTACATTCCAGTGAGGAAGAAAGAAAAGCTGTAGGAGAGGGAGGCACCATCGTGGTTAAAGATAGTGGGCGGAAATGCCCTTGGCCGTTAGCGCTGGGCGTATGGCGGGCGTGAGCAGGCAGTATGGTGGGAAGGCCAAAAATCAGCTTCACGGCATCATGGAAGCAGTTTGCATCATCCACTCTGCCCGTCAATGGTAGTTTCCTGCCATTGGACATCAGGAACTTCCCTGTTATACATCTGCATATCATTATAAGCCCAGCTCACCAGAATTATCCCCCCACGCTGAATCGTCCGAGCACAGCGTATATAAGGCGTGCACCTGCCGGGCTGTGCCTCAAGGGAAACTCGGAGGTGAGTGTACAGGAACACTCCCCAGCCCTCACCAGGGTCGCCTGTCGGACCTCGGGGCTGAGGCGTTGCACATTCAGGCGAGGGCACAGGCAAGTGGCTTATTCCTGGCTGCTGACAGTGCGGTGCCGGGTAAGGGCTGCCCTGCACAAGCACCTGCGGGTGGGGAGGGGGTGGAATGAGGGAAGTGGCCCCACATTAGGGAAACCTCGTATAAAGTGACCATTCCCCCGCAGCTGAGACAGTTCAGGCGCAGCCACATTGATGTGTTTGTGCTGGGTCTCCAGCTTATCTGCCCACTCAAGCAACACAGAGGCATGGAAATGCCACTAAATGCTCCAGAGCTTTTCCCCCCTCGGGCACAGACGGAAAACTAATAAGTGTTTTAGTGGACGGCAGAACAGTTGGATGACCGGGCACGTTGTACAATCCCCCTGCTAAATCTGGCCAGGGGGCAGTCACTGGTGGAGGTGCTCACAGCCCCTTTGCAATGTCATCATCCCGGTCTGGACCAGTCTCCCCCATGGTTCAAGCTAACAGTGCAGCCTTGCAGTGCGGGTTAGGAGAATGTCTGTGCCTGAGCTGAGAGCACAGGATGCAGTCCAATGGGCTGCCAATCGGTCAGGTGGAGTGGGGCAGAGGTGGGTGGGGTTTTGGGCAGCCATGCAGGGCACTAAACTCTGACCATCCAAGTGCTGGCCAGCACTCTCCGGGATCTGTGAAGGCACCTTCAGAATTAACCAAGAGGAGTTCTTAGTGCACCCTAGATAACCCATACGTCTCTCTCTTTCACCCTGCAGGAGGAGTACATCAGGAGCATGGAGCATGCTGACCTAGCTGTATGCCTCGTGGCTTACAGAGAGCGGAGACAATGGAGAAGAGAGTGACTGAGGCTCCTGGCTGCACAGAGGGAGGAGCAGCACCCTCAGGAAGGGGCAGCTGGGGCTCCCGCACACGCTGCTGAAGAGCCACAGTGAGCCATCACTGGTCAATGCCTCGCTAGGCCCAGGGTCTATAGACACCGCCTTTCATTCCTGCAGATGGCCAAGAGCCAGTGATGCTGAAGATTGCCCATGTCTAGGGTCAGTCACATCTGCCACCTGCTGCAGGATTTGGCACCACAGGGGCATGGAGGGCATCCACTGCCAGAGGCAGTGATAGTGACATTGGCGCTCAATTTCTACGCCAGTGCCTCTTTTCAGGGCTCCACAAGTGACCCGTGTGGGATCTCACAAACCTCCGGCCACAAATGCATCCACGAGGTCACGGATGCCATCTTTGCGAGGGAGAGCTTTGTGCATTTTTCCCGCGACCAGGAAAACCAGGATGTAAGAGCAATTAGATTCACCCAGGTCTTGGGTTTCCCACAAGTTCAGGGTGCGATCGACTGCACTCAGGTGGCACTGACACCCTCCTCGGCCTGTGGAGCTGGAGCTGCTGGGGTCACAGGAAGGGGGGTTTCGGAGGAGCTGGGCACTCCCAGAGTTACCTAGATGGATGGCCCAGGGGTGTACACCTGCTGATCCTCCTCCCTATGGGTGCCAAGGGGCCCTGGCTGAATCCTTGAGGAGAACAGGAAGCTGCAGTGAGATCGAACTGCCCTCATCCCTCTCACGTTGAAACCTTTGGAGGCCAACTATGGCATCAGCAATGGAGTTCAGCCAGCGCAGCAGTGCTGGACCAATGTCCTGGACCAAGGTCTCCATGGCGGCTACCATCCTGCCAGTGTTGACCTCAGTGCGTTGCAATGCCGGTGCTATCACCTCAGACTGAAGGCAGACAGACTCCTCCATCATGCCTTGCAATCTGTGGAGTGCAGCGGACATCCCTTCCTGATGTTCCCGAGCTTGCCTTTGCAGCTCCAGCAACTGAGGTATGACCAAGTCCAGAGGCTCATCATCTAGCGGTCCTCCGAGTGCCGGACACCTGGGAAGTCCCTGCCTCTGACAGGAAAAAGGGCCTGAGGAAATTGTTAGGACTAAAAGCTGACAAGTCCCCAGGTCCTGACAGACTTCATCCTAGGGTCTCAAAAGAAGTGGCTGCTGAGATAGTAGATGCGTTGGTTTTAATTTTCCAAAATTCCCTAGATTCGGGAAAGGTCCCATCGGATTGGAAAATAGTGAATGTGACTCCTCTATTCAATAAAGAAAGGAAGGAGATAGAAAGTAGGAAACTACAGTCCAGTTGGCTTAACATCTGGAAAATGCTGGAATCTATTATGAAGGATGTTATAGCGGAACATTTAGAAAATCTCACTGCAGCCAGGCAGAGTCAACATTGTTTTGTAAAAGGGAAATCGTGTTTGACTAATTTATCAGTGTTCATTGAGGAAGTAACAAGCAGTGTAGATAAAGGGGAACCTGTAGATGTGGTGTACGTGGATTTCCAAATGGCATTGCTAAGGTGCCACATCAAGGGCTCATGGTGGAGGGATAACATATTAGCACGGATGGAAGATGGTTAGCTAACAGAAAACAGACTAGGGATAAACAGGTCATTTTCCAGTTGGCAAGATGTAATAAGTGGAATGCAACAGTGATCAGTGCTGGGGCGTCAGCTATTTACAATCTATATCAATGACTTGGATGAAGGGACTGTATGTACCGTTGCTAAATTTGCTGATGACACAAAGATAGGTAGGAAAGTAAGTTGTGAAGAGGACATAAGGAGTCTGCAAAGGGACGTAGACAGGTTAAGTGAGTGGGCAAAAAATTGGCAGATGGAGTAGAATGTGGGAAAATGTGAATTTGTCCACTTTGACAGGAAGAATAGAAAAGCAGCAAATTATTTAAATGGAGAGAAACTGCAGAACTTTGAGGTACAGAGGGATCTGGGTGTCCTGGTACATGAATCACAAAAAGTTAATATGCAAGTACAGCAAGTGATTAGAGAGGCAAATGGAGTGTTGTTGTTTATTGCAAGGGGACTGGAATATAAAAGTAGGGATGTTTTGCTACAGTTGTACAGGGCGTTGGTGAGACCACATCTAGAGTACAATGTACAGTTTTGGTCTCTTTATTTAAGAAACAATATAAATACATTAGAAGCAGTTCAGAGAAGGTTCACTTGACTGATACCTGGGTTGAGGGGCTTAGCTTATGAAGAAAGATTGGACCTGTGCCCATTGGAGTTTAGAAGATTGAGAGGTGATCTTAGTGAAACACATAAGATCCTGAGGGGACTTGACAGGGTGGATGCTGAGAGGATGTTTCCCCTTGTGGGAGAGACTAGAACTAGGGGACACAGTTTAAAAAAGAGAGGTCTTCCATTTAAGACAGAGATGAGGAGAATTTTTTTCTCTCAGAGCGAGTTGGATAGATTCATGATTGACAAGGAAGTCAAAAGGTATCAGGGGTAGACAGGAAAGTGGAATTGAGGCCACAGTCAGATCAGCCATGATCTTATTGAATGGCGGAGCAGGCTCGAGGGGCCGAAT
Source organism: Cetorhinus maximus (assembly GCF_964194155.1). Taxonomy (NCBI): domain Eukaryota; kingdom Metazoa; phylum Chordata; class Chondrichthyes; order Lamniformes; family Cetorhinidae; genus Cetorhinus; species Cetorhinus maximus. Next base: position 1,073,232 of record NC_135896.1, read on the forward strand.
GGCCTACTCCTGCTCCTAATCCATATGTTCGTATGTTAATATCCTAGCCTTTAACAATACAGGTAAAGAGTACAAAAGTAAGGAAGTTATGTTAAACTTGGATAATCACTTGTCATCAACTGAAAAATCATGTCCAGTTCCGGGCATCACACTTTAGGAAAGATGTGAAGGCATTGGAGAGAGTGCAGAAAGAAATCATGGGAATGGTTTCAGGGATGAAGAGCTTCAGTTATGAAGACAGATTGGAGAAGTTGGGAATGTTTTCCTGGGAGAAGAGGAGGTTGAGAGGAGGTTTGATAGAGGTATTCAAAATCATGAGGGTTCTGGACAGAGTTGATAGGGAGAAACTGTTCCCATTGGTGGAAGGATGGAGAACCAGAGGCACAGATTTAAGGTAATTGATTTTAAAAAGGCAATGGCAACATGAGGAGAAGCTTTTTCACATATCGAGTGGTTAGGGTCTGCAATGTGCTGTCTGAGAGTGCGCTGGAGGCAGGGTCAATCGAGGCTTTCCAAAGGGAATTGGATAATTATCCAAAAAGAAAGCGTGTGCATGGACACAGGGAGAGGGCAGCGGAGTGGCAATAGGTGAACTGACCCTTCAGAGGGTCAGCACAGAGACGATGGACAAAGTGCCTCCTCTGTGCTGTAACTATTCTGTGATTCTATGATACGTGAGTTTTGGGAGGGAGATGAAATGTACGAGAGAGTCAACAGCAACCTAATTAGAACAGCTTAAACTTTGCACTTTTACAAATACCGGCACTCTTTATGAAGTGATGCACGCAGTTCTGCACTGTAGAGATGGCCTGAGGGTTTGTGAGGATGGAATTGATTTGGGTGGAGTTAAGGAATTCAAGGGGAAGAAGACTTGGAGTTGGCCAGCTCTCTCCAGCCTCATTGCAGAGACTCCCGATTCTTCTAGTTCTTTTCTTTTTGTAAGAATCTCATTTCACTAATGCATTCTCCAAACTGAGTTAGCTCACTTACAAGATGGCCTTACTCACAGCAAACACTGACTCACACTCTGAGGAGAAAGATTGCATAGAGACACTGCAAGGACTAATCAGAAAAATCAGATTATCAGAGAAAAAAAGAAGCCTTTTAATTCTCTATTCCAGGCATCACCAACAATGAACTAATGGAACTAGACACAGGCAAGAGAAAACAGTGAAAGTGTATCCTGGTGCAGACAAACTGCACAATACTGAGGGACAGCAAACTTCTACATAGCTACAGAAAAATAATCGGCACTGAAAATTATCATCAAACACTCCCAGGACAGGTACAGCATGGGGTTAGATACAGAGTAAAGCTCCCTCTACACTGTCCCCATCAAACAATCCCAGGACAGGCACAGCACGGGGTTAGATATAGAGTAAAGCTACCTCTACACTGTCTCCATCAAACACTCCCAGGACAGGTACAGCATGGGGTTAGATACAGAGTAAAGCTTCCTCTACACTGTCCCCATCAAACACTCCCAGGACAGGTACAGCACGGGGTTAGATACAGAGTAAAGCTCCCTCTACATTGTCGCCATCAAACACTCCCAGGACAGGTACAGCACGGGGTTAGATACAGAGTAAAGCTCCCTCTACACTGTCCCCATCAAACATTCCCAGGACATGAATAGCACAGGGTTAGATACAGAGTAAAGCTCCCTCTACAATGTCCCCATCAAACACTCCCAGGACAGGTACAGCACGGGGTTAGATACAGAGTAAATATCCCTCTACACTGTCCCCATCAAACACTCCCAGGACAGGTACAGCACGGGGTTAGATACAGAGTAAAGCTTCCTCTACACTGTCCCCATCAAACACTCCCAGGACAGGTACAGCATGGGGTTAGATACAGAGTAAAGCTCCCTATACACTGTCCCCATCAAACAATCCCAGGACAGGTACAGCACGGGGTTAGATACAGAGTAAAGCTCCCTCTACACTGTCCCCATCAAACACTCCCAGGACAGGTACAGCACGGGGTTAGATACAGAGTAAAGCTTCCTCTACACTGTCCCCATCAAACACTCCCAGGACAGGTACAGCACGGAGTTAGATACAGAGTAAAGCTTCCTCTACACTGTCCCCATCAAACACTCCCAGGACAGGTACAGCACAGGGTTAGATACAGAATAAAGCTCCCTCTACACCGTCCCCATCAAACACTCCCAGGACAGGTACAGCACGGGGTTAGATACAGAGTAAAGTTCCCTCTACACTGTCCCCATCAAACACTCCCAGGACAGGTACAGCACGGGGTTAGATACAGAGTAAAGCTCCCTCTATGCCGTCCCCATCAAACACTCCCAGGACAGATCCAGCACGGGGTTAGATACAGAGTAAAACTCCCTCTACATTGTCCCCATCAAACACTCCCAGGGCAGATGCAGCACGGGGTTAGATATAGAGTAAAACTCCCTCTACATTGTCCGCATCAAACACTCCCAGGGCAAGTACAGCACGGGGTTAGATACAGAGTAAAGCTCCCTCTACACTGTCCCCATCAAATACTCCCAGGACAGGTACAGCACGGAGTTAGATACAGAGTAAAGCTCCCTCTACACTGTCTCCATCAAACACTCCCAGGACAGGTACAGCACGGGGTTAGATACAGAGTAAAGCTCTGTCTACACTATCCCCATCAAACACTCCCAGGACAGGTACAGCACGGGGTTAGATACAGAATAAAGCTCCCTTTAAACTGTCCCCATCAAACACTCCTAGGACAGGTACAGCACGGGGTTAGATACAGAGTAAAGCTCCCTCTACACTGTCCCCATCAAACACTCCCAGGACAGGTACAGGACAGGGTTAGATACAGAGTAAAGCTCCCTCTACACCGTCCCCATCAAACACTCCCGGGACATGTACAGCACGGGGTTAGATACAGAGTAAAGCTCCCACTACACTGTCCCCATCTAACACTCCCAGGACAGGTACAGCACGGGGTTAGATACAGAGTAAAGCTCCCTCTACATTGTCGCCATCAAACACTCCCAGGACAGGTACAGCACGGGGTTAGATACAGAGTAAAGCTCCCTCTACACTGTCCCCATCAAACATTCCCAGGACATGTATAGCACAGGGTTAGGTACAGAGTAAAGCTCCCTCTACAATGTCCCCATCAAACACTCCCAGGACAGGTACAGCACGGGGTTAGATACAGAGTAAATATCCCTCTACACTGTCCCCATCAAACAATCCCAGGACAGGTACAGCACGGGGTTAGATACAGAGTAAAGCTCCCTATACACTGTCCCCATCAAACAATCCCAGGACAGGTACAGCACGGGGTTAGATACAGAGTAAAGCTCCCTCTACACTGTCCCCATCAAACACTCCCAGGACAGGTACAGCCGGGGTTAGATACAGAGTAAAGCTTCCTCCACACTGTCCCCATCAAACACTCCCAGGACAGGTACAGCACGGGGTTAGATACAGAGTAAAGCTTCCTCTACACTGTCCCCATCAAACACTCCCAGGACAGGTACAGCACGGGGTTAGATACAGAGTAAAGCTCTGTCTACACTATCCCCATCAAACACTCCCAGGACAGGTACAGCACGGGGTTAGATACAGAATAAAGCTCCCTTTAAACTGTCCCCATCAAACACTCCTAGGACAGGTACAGCACGGGGTTAGATACAGAGTAAAGCTCCCTCTACACTGTCCCCATCAAACACTCCCAGGACAGGTACAGGACAGGGTTAGATACAGAGTAAAGCTCCCTCTACACCGTCCCCATCAAACACTCCCGGGACATGTACAGCACGGGGTTAGATACAGAGTAAAGCTCCCACTACACTGTCCCCATCTAACACTCCCAGGACAGGTACAGCACGGGGTTAGATACAGAGTAAAGCTCCCTCTACATTGTCGCCATCAAACACTCCCAGGACAGGTACAGCACGGGGTTAGATACAGAGTAAAGCTCCCTCTACACTGTCCCCATCAAACATTCCCAGGACATGTATAGCACAGGGTTAGGTACAGAGTAAAGCTCCCTCTACAATGTCCCCATCAAACACTCCCAGGACAGGTACAGCACGGGGTTAGATACAGAGTAAATATCCCTCTACACTGTCCCCATCAAACAATCCCAGGACAGGTACAGCACGGGGTTAGATACAGAGTAAAGCTCCCTATACACTGTCCCCATCAAACACTCCCAGGACAGGTACAGCACAGGGTTAGATACAGAATAAAGCTCCCTCTACACCGTCCCTATCAAACACTCCCAGGACAGGTACAGCATGGGGTTAGATACAGAGTAAAGTTCCCTCTACACTGTCCCTATCAAACACTCCCAGGACAGGTACAGCATGGGGTTAGAAACAGAGTAAAGCTCCCTCTACAATGTCCCCATCAAACACTCCCAGGACAGGTACAGCACGGGGTTAGATACAGAGTAAATATCCCTCTACACTGTCCCCATCAAACACTCCCAGGACAGGTACAGCACGGGGTTAGATACAGAGTAAAGCTCGCTCTACACTGTCCCCATCAAACACTCCCAGGACAGGTACAGCACGGGGTTAGATACAGAGTAAAGTTCCCTCTACACTGTCCCCATCAAACACTCCCAGGACAGGTACAGCACAGGGTTAGGTACAGAGTAAAGCTCCCTCTACACTGTCCACATCAAACACTCCCAGGACAGGTACAGCACGGGGTTAGATACAGAGTAAAGCTTCCTCTACACTGTCCCCATCAAACACTCCCAGGACAGGTACAGCACGGGGTTAGATACAGAGTAAAGCTCCCTCTATGCCGTCCCCATCAAACACTCCCAGGACAGATCCAGCACGGGGTTAGACACAGAGTAAAACTCCCTCTACATTGTCCCCATCAAACACTCCCAGGGCAGATGCAGCACGGGGTTAGATATAGAGTAAAACTCCCTCTACATTGTCCGCATCAAACACTCCCAGGGCAAGTACAGCACGGGGTTAGATACAGAGTAAAGCTCCCTCTACACTGTCCCCATCAAATACTCCCAGGACAGGTACAGCACGGAGTTAGATACAGAGTAAAGCTCCCTCTACACTGTCCCCATCAAACACTCCCAGGACAGGTACAGCACGGGGTTAGATACAGAGTAAAGCTCTGTCTACACTATCCCCATCAAACACTCCCAGGACAGGTACAGCACGGGGTTAGATACAGAATAAAGCTCCCTTTAAACTGTCCCCATCAAACACTCCTAGGACAGGTACAGCACGGGGTTAGATACAGAATAAAGCTCCCTTTAAACTGTCCCCTTCAAACACTCCCAGGGCAGGTACAGCACGGCGTTAGATACAGAGTAAAGCTCCCTCTACACTGTCCCCATCAAACACTCTCAGGACAGGTACAGCACGGGGTTAGATACAGAGTAAAGCTCCCTCTACACTGTCCCCATCAAACACTCCCAGGACAGGTACAGGACAGGGTTAGATACAGAGTAAAGCTCCCTCTACACCGTCCCCATCAAACACTCCCAGGACATGTACAGCACGGGGTTAGATACAGAGTAAAGCTCCCACTACACTGTCCCCATCTAACACTCCCAGGACAGGTACAGCACGGGGTTAGATACAGAGTAAAGCTCCCTCTACACTGTCCCCATCAAACATTCCCAGGACATGTATAGCACAGGGTTAGATACAGAGTAAAGCTCTCTCTACACTGTCCCCATCAAACACTCCCAGGACAGGTACAGGACAGGGTTAGATACAGAGTAAAGCTCCCTCTACACCGTCCCCATCAAACACTCCCAGGACAGGCACAGCACAGGGTTAGATACAGAGTAAAGCTCCCTCTACAGTATTCCCTCCACTGATCTGTTTTTTAACAGTTCTGTGCCTGTTGTTTAGAATGGGTTGCTGTGCTTCAGAGTTGCTGTTGTGTTTACTGGTTGCTTTTTAAGTTCCTTCACACTATATTGATTCCAATACATTGAACTGTCTGACTGGTGGCTTCTGAACTTTTTAAACAATCTTGTACTAAAAGTGAAAAATCTCACAGGTAAAACTTGTCAGTGACAAAAACACAAGTGGTCAGTAAAGTGTGAATATAATGATTAAAAAACATGATCAAAACAGAATCAGAATACAACTGCACTGTATTATTAATCAAAACCTGTAGTGGATCAAAGCGTATGTACTCCACAGTGGAACACCTTACAGTCTGATCCAGCTTTTCACAATCTCCAGACATCCCAGTCACTTCACAGCGAACTAAACACTCCTGTAGTGTAGTCACTGTTAGAATTTAGGAAATATCCTAAATACTTTGTACACGGAGTGCCACCACATACAGCAATGAAATTAACAACGTGATCATATCTTTTAGTGATATTGGTTAGGGATAAATATCGGCTCAGACCAGGGAGAGCTCCTTAACCTGATTCGATAGTGGCTCTGGATTCTCTTCCTTACACCTAATAGGACAGTGCGGCCTCAGTTTAACATCTGATAAAGATAAAACATCTCTGACAGTGCAGCACTCCCTCAGTACTGACCCTCCAACAGTGCAGCACTCCCTCAGTACTGACCCTCCGACAGTGCAGCACTCCCTCAGTACTGACCCTCTGACAGTGCGGCACTCCCTCAGTACTGACACTCCGACAGTGCAGCACTCCCTCAGTACTGACCCTCTGACAGTGCAGCACTCCCTCAGTACTGATCCTCCGACAGTGCAGCACTCCCTCAGTACTGACCCTCCGACAGTGCAGCACTCCCTCAGTCCTGACCCTCCGACAGTGCAGCACTCCCTCAGTACTGACCATCCGACAGTGCAGCGCTCCCTCAGTACTGACCCTCCGACAGTGCAACGCTCCCTCAGTACTGACCCTCCGACAGTGCAGCACTCCCTCAGTACTGACCCTCTGACAGTGCGGCACTCCCTCAGTACTGACCCTCTGACAGTGCGGCACTCCCTCAGTACTGACCCTCCGACAGTGCGGCACTCCCTCAGTACTGACCCTCCGACAGTGCAGCACTCCCTCAGTACTGACCCTCTGACAGTGCGGCACTCCCTCAGTACTGACACTCCGACAGTGCAGCACTCCCTCAGTACTGACCCTCCGATAGTGCAGCACTCCCTCAGTACTGACCCTCTGACAGTGCAACACTCCCCCAGTACTGACCCTCCGACAGTGCAGCACTCCCTCAGTACTGATCCTCCAACAGTGCAGCACTCCCTCAGTACTGACCCTCCAACAGTGCGGTACTCCCTCAGTACTGACCCTCCGACAGTGCGGCACTCCCTCAGTACTGACCCTCCGACAGTGCGGCACTCCCTCAGTACTGACCCTCCGACAGTGCAGCACTCCCTCAGTACTGACCCTCCGACAGTGCAGCACTCCCTCAGTACTGACCCTCCGACAGTGCAGCACTCCCTCAGTACTGACCCTCTGACAGTGCGGCACTCCCTCAGTACTGACACTCCGACAGTGCAGCACTCCCTCAGTACTGACCCTCCGATAGTGCAGCACTCCCTCAGTACTGACCCTCTGACAGTGCAACACTCCCTCAGTACTGACCCTCCGACAGTGCAGCACTCCCTCAGTACTGATCCTCCAACAGTGCAGCACTCCCTCAGTACTGACCCTCCAACAGTGCGGTACTCCCTCAGTACTGACCCTCCGACAGTGCGGCACTCCCTCAGTACTGACCCTCTGACAGTGCAGCACTCCCTCAGTACTGACCCTCCGACAGTGCAGCACTCCCTCAGTACTGACCCTCCGACAGTGCAGCACTCCCTCAGTACTGACCCTCCGACAGTGCGGCACTACCTCAGTACTGACCCTCTGATAGTGTGGCACTCCCTCAGTACTGACCCTCTGACAGTGCAGCACTCTCTCAGTGCAGACCCTCCTACAGTGCGGCGCTCCCTCAGCACTGACCCTCCGACAGTGCAGCATTCCCTCAGTAATGACCCTCCAACAGTGCAGCACTCCCTCGGTACTGATCCTCAGACAGTGCGGCACTCCCTCAGTACTGACCCTCAGACAGTGCAGCACTCCCTCAGTACTGACCCTCTGACAGTGCAGCAGTCCCTCAGTACTGACCCCCTGACAGTGCGGCACTCCCTCACTGCTGATGCTCCGACAGTGCAGCACTCCCTCAGTACTGACCCTCTGACAGTGCAGCACTCCCTCAGTACTGACGCTCCGACAGTGCAGCACTCCCTCAGTACTGACCCCCCAAAAGTGCAGCACTCCCTCAGCACTGACCCTCTGACAGTACAGCACTCCCTCAGTACTGACCCTCTGACAGTGCAGCACTCCCTCAGTACTGACCCTCCGACAGTGCAGCGCACCCTCAGTACTGACCCTCCGACAGTGCAGCGCACCCTCAGTACAGACCCTCTGACAGTGCAGCGCACCCTCAGTACTGACCCTCCGACAGTGCAGCACTCCCTCAGTACTGACCCTCCGACAATGCAGCACTCCCTCAGTACTGACCCTCCGACAGTGCAGCACTCCCTCAGTACTGACCCTCCGACAGTGCAGCACTCCCTCAGTACTGACCCTCTGACAGTGCAGCACTCCCTCAGTACTGACCCTCTGATGGTGTGGCACTCTCTCAGTACTGACCCTCTGATGGTGCAGCACTCCCTCAGTACTGACCCTCCGACAGTGCAGCGCTCCCTCAGTACTGACCCTCCGACAGTGCAGCACTCCCTCAGTACTGACCCTCCGACAGTGCGGCACTCCCTCAGTAGTGACCCTGGATTTTGCCCTCAGGGCTAGAGATTAGGACTGGAAACCACAACCTTCTGACTCCGAGGTTAATAAACCACCAACTGGGCCACATCTGGCATCTCTGCTTCGGCCAGATTGAGGCTCCCTCCCCATCGGAAACACCTTCCATCAGTCCTCACAAAGCCAAACTGAACCTGATTCTGCTCCCCAGCTCCTCCAGAACTGGAGTTCACCTTGAGAATTGGAACTAAGTCAATCATTTCCGGCAGATTACAGAATCTGATCCATAGGTAAAACGCATCGGACACCAGGGGCAATGCTAATGATTGACCCACTCTGCAAACAGTGGATAAAACCTGGAGTGGATCCTAGCACATCAGACTGCAGGTACCAAATAAAACCAGGAGAGGATGAGCACATCTGTATTGCAAAGTACAGAATCATACCATCCAGATAAGCACATTGTGTTCATGCACAGGTTAGAACGATTCTCCAAATAACATTCTGAGTGTTTGTGAAGAATCAGCTTCATACTGCAGCCCTGCACAGAATCAGCGATCCCCGAATGGGGACAATCCCAAACACAACCCTCCCTCTCCATCATCACAAACCCACATCTGGGAGACCAAATGGTCATTTTGAAAATTCAAACTCACGGATTGTCCACATCAGCTGAGAGAACAAGTGGGGAAGAGAGCGAGGGAGGAGAATGAAAATGAGAGAGAAACAGAGAGACAGGCACACACTCAGAGAAGAGGGGGGATTGGGGGTATCTAGTCTATCTGGGGGATGGGGTCCAGTCTGTCGGGGGAGGGTGGGAGTGGGGGGTCCAGTTTGTCGGGGGGGGTTGGGGGTCCAGTCTGTCACTGCTCCCACTGTCAAAGACTGACCATGTGGCCGGGTCAGTCCCTGTTGGTGAGGGTGGGGATGGGGGGTCAGTCAGGAGTGAGAGGACCGGGGTCCGGGTCAGTCAGGAGTGAGGGGACCGGGGTCCGGGTCAGTCAGGAGTGAGGGGACCGGGGTCCGGGTCAGTCAGGAGTGAGGGGACCGGGGTCCGGGTCAGTCAGGAGTGAGGGGACCAGGGTCCGGGTCAGTCAGGAGTGAGAGGACCGGGGTCCAGTTCAGTCAGGAGTGAGGAACGGGGTCCGGGTCAGTCAGGAGTGAGGGGACCGGGGTTCGGGTCAGTCAGGAGTGAGGGGACCAGGGTCCGGGTCAGTCAGGAGTGAGGGGACCGGGGTCCGGGTCAGTCAGGAGTGAGGGGACCGGGGTCCGGGTCAGTCAGGAGTGAGAGGACCGGGGTCCAGGTCAGTCAGGAGTGAGGAACGGGGTCCGGGTCAGTCAGGAGTGAGGGGACCGGGGTCCGGGTCAGTCAGGAGTGAGGGAACCAGGGTCCGGGTCAGTCAGGAGTGAGGGGACCAGGGTCCGGGTCAGTCAGGAGTGAGGGGACCGGGGTCCGGGTCAGTCAGGAGTGAGGGGACCGCACTCACACTCACTCACTCTCTCACTCTCACTCTCACTCTCACTCACACTCACACTCACTCTCACTCTCAGTCACACTCACTCACACTCACTCTCACTCACACTCACTCTCACTCTCTCACTCTCACTCACTCACTCACTCTCACTCACACTCACACTCACTCTCACTCTCACTCACTCACTCTCACTCTCACTCTCACTCACACTCACTCACCCACACTCACTCACTCTCACTCACTCACTCTCACTCACACACTCTCACTCACACTCACTCTCACTCACACTCACTCTCACTCTCTCACTCCCACTCACTCACTCACTCACTCACTCTCACTCACATTCACTCTCACTCACACACACTCACTCACACTCACACACTCTCTCACTCTCACTCACTCTCACTCACACTCACCCTCACTCTCACTCTCATTCATTCACTCTCACTCTCACTCACTCACACTCACTCACTCTCACTCACTCACTCACTCTCACTTTCACTCACACTCACTCTCACTCTCACTCTCTCACTCTCACTCACTCACTCACACTCACACTCACTCTCACTCTCACTCTCACTCACACACACTCACTCTCACTCACACTCACTCACTCACTCTCACTCACATACTCACTCACACTCACTCACTCACACACACTCACTCACTCTCACTCACTCACTCACTCTCACACACTCACTCACACTCACTCTCACTCACTCACTCATTCACTCACTCACACTCACACACTCTCGCTCACTCACACTCACATTCACTCACTCACTCACTCACTCACACTCACTCACTCTCACTCACTCACTCTCACTCACTACTCTCACTCACTCACTCGCACTCACTCACTCACTCACTCACTACTCTCACTCACTCTCACTCACACACACACACACTCTCACTCACACTCACTCACTCTCACACTCACTCACTCTCACTCACTCACACTCACTCACTCACTCACTCTCACTCTCACCCACTCACTCACACACTCACTCTCACTCACACTCACTCTCACTCACTCTCACTCACTCACACTAACTCACTCTCACTCACTCACACTCTCACTCACTCTCACTCACTCACTCTCACTCTCACTCACTCTCACTCTCACTCACTCACTCACACTCACTCTCACTCACACACTCACTCTCACACTCACTCACACTCACTCTCACTCACACTCTCTCACTCTCGCTACCTCACACTCATTCTCACTCACTCTCACTCACTCTCTCACTCACACTCACACACCCACTCTCACTCACTCACACTCACTCACTCTCACGCACTCTCACACCCACTCACTCTCACTCCCACTCCCACTCACTCACTCACACTCACTCTCACTCACTCACACACTCACTCACTCACTCTCACTCACACTCACTCTCATTCACTCATTCACTCTCACTCACTCACACACTCACTCGCACTTACACTCGTGCTCACTCACTCAAAAACTCACTCTTACTCACTCACACATTCACTTACTCACTCTCACTCACTCACACTCACTCACTCGCACTCACTCACTCACACTCACTCACTCTCGCTCACTCACACTCACATTCACTCACTCACTCTCACTCACTCAGTCTCACTCACTGACTCTCACTCACTACTCTCACTCACTCACTCGCACTCACTCACTCACTCTCACTCACTCACTCTCACTCACTACTCTCACTCACATTCACTCGCACTCACTCACTCACTCTCACTCACTCTTACTCACTCACTCACGCTCACTCACTCACTCACTCACTCACTCTCATTCACTCACTCACTCTCATTCACTCACTCACTCTCACTCACATTCACTCGCACTCACTCACTCACTCTCACTCACACTCTCCCTCACTCACTCACTCACTCACTCACTCACTCACTCACACTCACTCACGCACTCACTCTCACCCATTCACACTCACTCTCACTCACACACACTCACTCACACTCACTCACTCACACTCACTCACTCTCACTCATTCACACTCACTCACTCACTCACACTCACTCACTCACTCACACTCACTCACGCACTCACTCTCACTCATTCACACTCACTCTCACTCACTCACACTCACTCACTCTCACTCCCTCATTCACACTCACTCACTCACTCTCACTCACACTCACTCACTCACTCACACTCACTCGCTCTGACTCACTCACTCACACACACACACTCACTCACACTCTCACTCACTCACTCTCGCTCACACTCAGTCACTCTCACTCACTCACTCACTCACACTCACTCACTCACTCTCTCACTCTCATTCACTCACTCTCACTCACTCACACACACTCACTCATCACACTCACTCACTCACTCTCACTCTCATTCACTCACTCTCACTCATTCACTCACACTCACTCACTCACACTCACTCACTCTCACTCTCTCACTCTCATTCACTCACTCTCACTCACTCACTCTCACTCATTCACTCACACTCACTCACTCACACTCACTCACACTCACTCACTCTCTCACTCTCTCACTCACTCTCACTCACTCACACACTCACTCACTCACACTCATTCGCTCTCACTCACTCACTCACTCATTCACTCACACTCACTCACTCACACACTCACTCACTCACTCACACTCACTCACTCACACACTCACTCACTCTCACTCATTCACTCACACTCACTCACTCTCACTCACTCTCACTCACACACACTCACTCTCACTCACTCACTCTCACTCACTCACTCTCACTCACTCACTCACTCTCACTCACTCTCACTCACTCACACACTCTCACTCACTCACTCTCACTCACTCACTCACACTCACTCACTCACACTCACTCACTCACTCTCATTCACTCTCTCACTCTCATTCACTCACTCTCACTCACTCACACACTCACTCACTCTCACTCATTCACTCACACGCACTCACTCACACTCACTCACACTCACTAACACTCACACACTCATTCACTCACACTTACTCACACTCATTCACTCTCACTCACTCACACTCACTCACTCACCCACTCACACTCTCTCACTCACTGAGTCACTCACTCTCACTCACTCACTCACTCACCGTTACATTCCTCATTACACATCCTCACTGCCCTGAGTGTTATCACCCTCACCCGAACTCCTTCCCTCGCTCCTCTCACTCTCTCCTCTTCCATTCTCTCCTCCTCTCCCACCGTCTCTGCTCCCACACTCCCTCTGTCCTCTCCTTCCTCACTTTCACCTCTCCTCCCATTTTCTCCTCTCCCTCTTTTCTCTCCCTCTCTCCTCTTTCTCATTCACCCTCCCTCTCCCTCCTTCTCCCTCACTCTCCCTCTCTCTCCTTCTCCATCTACCTCTCTCCTCTCCCTCTCTCCTCTCCTCTCACTCACTTTTCCTCTCCCCTCTCCTTGTCCCCCTCTCCTCTGCCTTTCCTTCTCCCCCTAACATCTCCCTCCCTCTCTCCCCTCTCTCCCCTCTCTCCCCTCTCTCCCTCTCCCTCTCCCTCTCCCTCTTTCCCTCTCCCTCTCCCTATATGCGAATATCAAACAACCATGAACAGAAACTACTTCCAGATGGAGAGAGAGAAAAACAGACACAGAGATAGAGTGGAGAGAGAGGTGGGGAATAGAGAGAGAGAGAGACAGAAAGACAGTGTAGGGGGTAAGAGAGAGAGGGGGAGAGAAAGACAGATAGATATAGGGAGAGGGCAAGAAACAGAGAAAATGTGAGAGAAACAGACTAGAGAGACAGAGTGAGAGAGAGACAGACAGAGAAAAAGAAATAGAGTCAGACAAAGAGAGAAAGAGATGGATAGAGATAGAAAGTGTGAAGGAGCTAGAGAAAGACAAATAGAGAGACGGAAAGAGAGATAGAATGAGATAAAGAGAAATAGAGATGGAAAGAGGGAGCGACAGAGTGAAGGACAGAGAGATTAGAGAGTGAGAAAGAGAGAGAGAGAGACAGAGCGAGAGACAGAGAAGGAGACAGATGGAAGGGCAGTGAGTGTGAGAAAGGGGACAGAGAGGGAGATTTAAAAGATAGAGAGATGAGAGAAAGAGAGAGATAGCGAAAGAGATACAGGGTGATAGAGATAGAGAGAGAGACAGAGGGAGAGACCGAGTGAGAGTGAAAGAGAGATGGAGAGCGGACAGAGAGAGAGAGAGAGTGAGAGAGAAAGACAGAGGGCAAGTATCAGTGACAGGTAGAGGGAAAGACAGAGAGGAGAGAGACAGGACACAGAGGGAGAGATCTAAAGACAGAGAGAAAGGAGAAAGTGTAGACAGAAAGAAAAGGAGATAGAGAAAGATAGAGAGAAGAAAGAGATTGCGAGAGAAAGTGAGGTAGTGAGAGAAATAGTGAGAGAGGTATAGAGTTAAAGAGAGAGATAGAAGGTGATAGCCAGAGAGCAGGAGAATAAAAATGAAATAAATCATAATAAGAGAAAGCTCCGAGAAAATCAGATACAAAAGGAAAGTGTAATGCTGGGGAGAGTTAGTGTGCGAGAGACGGAGAGACAGATCCATATAGACACTGAGAGATAGAGAGCGAGAGAGAGTGTGGAAAAATACAGAATAGAAGAGACAGAAATAAAGTGAGACAAAAATATGTGAGGGAAAAGTGAGAAATAAAGAGAGAGGGACAGGAACTCAGAAAAAGAAACAGTGAAAGAAAAACAAAGAATGAGAGAGGCAGAGAGAAGGAGAAACACATGAAGAGACAGAGAGAAGCTTATAGAGGGAGAGAGAGAGAGAAAGACAGACAGAGACAATTAAGGAAGAGAAATAAAATAAATAGTAAGACAGAGTTCCAAACTGCCAAACCCTTTCTCCTTAAAAGACAAATGGAATGTCCCCTTATAATATTAATATTCTGTTTTGAAATCCAGGGAGATATAATTAAATCATTTAAACCATAAAACAATTTGACCTTGTTCCTCACTGTAGAATAGAGAGAGAGAAACAGAGAGTCTCACCACACACACACACACTCACACAGACACACACACACTCACACACACACACACTCACACAGACACACAAATGTACACAAACATGGACACACACACACACACACACTCACACACACACTCACAAATACACACACACACTCACACAGACACACACACACTCACACACACACACTCACAAATACACACACACACTCACACACACACACAGACACACACACACACACACACTCACACAGACACACACACACACACACTCACAAATACACACACACACACACTCACAAATACACACACACAGACACACACACACACACACAGACACACAAATGTACACAAACATGGACACACACACACACACACACTCACACAGACACACAAATGTACACAAACATGGACACACACACACACACTCACACAAATACACACACACACACACTCACAAATACACACACACAGACACACACACACACACTCACACAGACACACAAATGTACACAAACATGGACACACACACACACACACACACACACACTCACACAGACACACAAATGTACACAAACATGGACACACACACACACACACACACACTCACACACACACACAAATGTACACAAACATGGACACACACACACACACACACACAAATACACACACACACTCACACACACACACTCACACACAGACACACACACACACACACTCACACAGACACACAAATGTACACAAACATGGACACACACACACACACACACTCACAAATACACACACACACACACAGACACACAAATGTACACAAACATGGACACACACACACACACACACACACTCACAAATACACACACACACACACTCACAAATACACACACACACACACACAAATACACACACACACACACACAGACACACAAATGTACACAAACATGGACACACACACACACTCACAAATACACACACACACACACTCACAAATACACACACACACACACAAATACACACACACACACACACACAGACACACAAATGTACACAAACATGGACACACACACACACACACACACACTCACAAATATACACACACACACACTCACAAATACACACACACACACAAATACACACACACACAAACACAGACACACAAATGTACACAAACATGGAACACACACACACACACACACACAAATTCACACACAAGCAGGGGACACACAAATACACACACACGGACACACACAGGGACGGAAAGTGACAAACACACACACATAAACACACACACACACGGACACGGACACACAGGGGCAGAACATGACAAACAAACACATGCACACACGGGCACGGATGCACACAGGGACAGAGTGACAAACACATACACATACACACACACGGGCACACACACACACACATGCACACGGACCCACACAGGGACAGACAGTGACAAACACACACACGGGCAGAAAATGTGACACACACACACGCAAACACACACGGACACCCACACACAGACACAGACACACGGACACACACAGGGGGACAGGGAGATGGAGACACAGAGTGAGTGACAAAGATGTACACAGGCAGATGAAGTGACAGACAGAGAGAGAGGGACAGAAAGAGTCATAGAAAGATAGAGGAAAGTAAGAGGGAAAGTGTGACAGTTTGGAAGAGAGGGGGACAGCGTAAGAAATACAGAGAGATTGAGAAAGAGATTGAGATGGAAACAGAGTGGGGGAAGTGGAATGGAGAAAGAGAAGGATGGTGAGAGAGGGAAAAAGAGAGAGAGTGATGAAAAGAGAAAGAAAAAAGTGGAGAGAGAAAGATGAAGAATGAGGCAGAGAAACAGAGAAAGACAGATGGAGAGAGAGAGAGAGAAAGGGATGGAAACAGAGGGAGGGATGGAGAGAGAGAGGGAGATGGAGAGAGAGAGGGAGAGAGAGAGAGACAGAGGGATAGAGAGAGAGAAAGGGATGGAGACAGAGAGAGAGAGACAGAGGGAGAGAGAGAGAGACAGAGAGAGAGAGAGAGAGAGAAAGGGATGGAGACAGAGAGAGAGAGGGAGAGAGAGAGAGACAGAGGGAGAGAGAGAGACAGAGGGAGAGAGAGAGAAAGGGAAGGAGACAGAGAGAGAGAGAGAGGGAGACAGAGGGAGAGAGAGAGAAAGGGAAGGAGACAGAGAGAGAGAGAGGGAGACAGAGGGAGAGAGAGAGAGAGAGAGAGAGAAAGGGATGGAGACAGAGAGAGAGAGAGAGAGAGAAAGGGATGGAGACAGAGAGAGAGACAGAGGGATTGGGACAGAGGGAGAGAGAGAGAGAGAGAGGGAAGGAGACAGAGAGAGAGAGAGAAAGGGAAGGAGACAGGGAGAGAGAGAGAGAGAGAGAGACAGAGAGAGAGAGAGAAAGGGAAGGAGACAGGGAGAGAGAGAAAGGGAAGGAGACAGGGAGAGAGAGAGAGAGGGAAGGAGACAGAGAGAGCGACAGAGAGAGAAAGGGAAGGAGACAGGGAGAGAGAGAGAGAGAGAAAGGGAAGGAGACAGAGAGAGAGAGAGAGAGAAAGGGAAGGAGACAGAGAGAGAGACAGAGAGAGAGAGAAAGGGATGGAAACAGAGAGAGAGAGAGACAGAGGGAGAGAGGGAAAGAGAAAGGGATGGAGTCAGAGAGAGAGAGAGAGACAGAGGGAGGTAGGGAAAGAGAGAGGGAAGGAGACAGAGGGAGAGAGAGAGGGAGAGAGAAAGGGAAGGAGACAGAGAGAGAGAGAAAGGGATGGAGACAGAGATAGACAGAGAGAGAGAGAAAGGGAAAGAGAGAGGGAAGGAGACAGAGAGAGAGAGAAAGGGAAGGAGACAGAGAGAGAGAGAGAAAGGGAAGGAGACAGAGAGAGAGAGAGAGAAAGGGAAGGAGACAGAGAGAGAGAGAGAGAGAGGGAAGGAGACACAGAGAGAGAGAGAGAGAGAAAGGGAAGGAGACAGAGAGAGAGAGAGAGAAAGGGAAGGAGACAGAGAGAGAGAGAGAGAAAGGGAAGGAGACAGAGAGAGAGAGAGAGAGAAAGGGAAGGAGACAGAGAGAGAGAGAGAGAGAGAGAAAGGGAAGGAGACAGAGAGACAGAGAGAGAGGGATGGAGACAGAGAGAGAGAGAGAGACAGAGAGAGAGAGAGAGAGACAGAGAGAGAGGGATGGAGACAGGGAGAGAGAGAGAGAGAGAGAGAGGGGTTCTTACTGATTCTGGTAACGGAGCGGCTCCGAGAGACAAAGTTCTGCTGCGTCCATCCGGCTGAGCTCCGGACTGAGCTGGATCGGGATGCGGACCGGGATCGGGATGCGGACCGGGAGGAGCTGGGTCTCTGTGTGAATGTCGATGGTCTCCGAGCTTCAGCCTCTCGCTCTGAGCGGACCCAGTGATTCTCTGCTCAGCATCAGCACCGACTGAGACAGAGACACCCACTGGGAGAGGCACACCCACTGGGACAGGGCACACCCACTGGGACAGGGCACACCCACTGGGAGAGGCACACCCACTGGGACAGTGCACACCCACTGGGACAGTGCACACCCACTGGGACAGGGCACACCCACTGGGAGAGGCACACCCACTGGGACAGTGCACACCCACTGGGACAGGGCACACCCACTGGGAGAGGCACACCCACTGGGACAGTGCACACCCACTGGGACAGAGACACCCACTGGGACAGTGCACACCCACTGGGACAGGGCACACCCACTGGGACAGGGCACACCCACTGGGAGAGGCACACCCACTGGGACAGGGCACACCCACTGGGACAGGGCACACCCACTGGGACAGGGCACACCCACTGGGAGAGGAACACCCACTGGGACAGGGCACACCAACTAGGAGAGGCACACCCACTGGGACAGTGCACACCCACTGGGACAGGGCACACCCACTGGGAGAGGCACACCCACTGGGACAGGGCACACCCACTGGGAGAGGCACACCCACTGGGACAGGGCACACCCACTGGGAGAGGCACACCCACTGGGACAGGGCACACCCACTGGGAGAGGCACACCCACTGGGACAGGGCACACCCACTGGGAGAGGCACACCCACTGGGACAGAGACACCCACTGGGACAGGGCACACCCACTGGGAGAGGCACACCCACTGGGACAGGGCACACCCACTGGGAGAGGCACACCCACTGGGACAGGGCACACCCACTGGGACAGGGCACACCCACTGGGAGAGGCACACCTACTGGGACAGGGCACACCTACTGGGAGAGGCACACCCACTGGGACAGGGCACACCCACTGGGAGAGGCACACCCACTGGGACAGGGCACACCCACTGGGAGAGGCACACCCACTGGGACAGGGCACACCCACTGGGAGAGGCACACCCACTGGGAGAGGGCACACCCACTGGGAGAGGCACACCCACTGGGACAGGCACACCCACTGGGACAGGGCACACCCACTGGGAGAGGCACACCCACTGGGACAGGCACACCCACTGGGACAGGGCACACCCACTGGGAGAGGCACACCCACTGGGACAGGGCACACCCACTGGGAGAGGCACACCCACTGGGACAGGGCACACCCACTGGGACAGAGCACACCCACTGGGACAGGGCACACCCACTGGGAGAGGCACACCCACTGGGAGAGGGCACACCCACTGGGACAGGGCACACCCACTGGGAGAGGCACACCCACTGGGAGAGGCACACCCACTGGGACAGGGCACACCCACTGGGAGAGGCACACCCACTGGGAGAGGCACACCCACTGGGACAGGGCACACCCACTGGGAGAGGCACACCCACTGGGACAGGGCACACCCACTGGGAGAGGCACACCCACTGGGAGAGGCACACCTACTGGGACAGGGCACACCCACTGGGAGAGGCACACCCACTGGGACAGGGCACACCCACTGGGAGAGGCACACCCACTGGGACAGGGCACACCCACTGGGAGAGGCACACCCACTGGGAGAGGCACACCCACTGGGAGAGGCACACCCACTGGGAGAGGGCACACCCACTGGGACAGGGCACACCCACTGGGAGAGGCACACCCACTGGGACAGGCACACCCACTGGGACAGGGCACACCCACTGGGAGAGGCACACCCACCGGGACAGGGCACACCCACTGGGAGAGGCACACCCACTGGGACAGGGCACACCCACTGGGACAGAGCACACCCACTGGGACAGGGCACACCCACTGGGAGAGGCACACCCACTGGGAGAGGGCACACCCACTGGGACAGGGCACACCCACTGGGAGAGGCACACCCACTGGGAGAGGCACACCCACTGGGACAGGGCACACCCACTGGGAGAGGCACACCCACTGGGAGAGGCACACCCACTGGGACAGGGCACACCCACTGGGAGAGGCACACCCACTGGGACAGGGCACACCCACTGGGAGAGGCACACCCACTGGGAGAGGCACACCCACTGGGAGAGAGACACCCCAAGACATAAACAGCCATCAACTCCGTCAATACACACCCGTCCATCACAAACAGCTCAGTCTGGGACAGGGAGACCTTAAAGACTAGGAGCGCCTGCACTCTCACAGTCTGGACACCCTCAGTGCAGATAATCTCAGGCCAGGTCCTCAGTGCACAAACTTTCAATCCAAGACAACCATCCCTTCATTCCTGACTCATTCTTACACAAGACTCCATCCTCAGCTGCACCCTCGGAGGGTGAGAACTGAGGGAGTGATGCATTTCCTCAGGGTCAGCACTGAGAGAGCACAGCCATGTTGGAGGGAAAGTACTGAGGGAGTGCTGCACTGTCAGAGGGTAAGTACTGAGGGAGATCTGCACTGTTGGAGGATAAGTACTGAGGGAGAGCTGCACTGTTGGAGGGAAAGCACTGAGGGAGTGCCGCACTGTCGGAGTGTCAGTACTGAGGGAGTGCTGCACTGTCGGAGGGTCAGTACTGAGGGAGTGCTGCACTGTCAGAGGGTCAGTACTGAGGGAGGGCTGCACTGTCAGAGGGTCTGTACTGAGGGAGTGCTGCACTGTCGGAGGGTCAGTACTGAGGGAGTGCTGCACTGTCGGAGGGTCAGTACTGAGGGAGTGTCGCACTGTCGGAGGGTCAGTACTGAGGGAGTGCTGCACTGTCAGAGGGTCAGTACTGAGGGAGTGCTGCACTGTCGGAGGGTCAGTACTGAGGGAGTGCTGCACTGTCGGAGGGTCAGTACTGAGGGAGGATTCTTTTTATTCTTTGATGTGATGTGGGTGTCACTGGCAAGGTCATCATTTGTTGCCCATCCCTAATTGCCCTTGAACTGAGTGGCTTGTTAGACCATTTCAGAGGGCAGTCGAGGGTCAGCCACATTGCTGTGGGTCTGGAGTCACATGTAGGCCAGACCAGGTAAGGACAGCAGATTTCCTTCCCTAAAGGGCATTAGTGACCCAGATAGGATTTCAAGACAATCGATAATTATTTCATGGTCACCATTACTGAGAGTAGATTTTTTTTTAATTAATTTGATTTGAATTCCACCGGTTGCCATGGTGGGATTGGATTATATCACATTATCAATAAGCCTCCATCTTCCCCAATGCGGAAGGAGCCGTGGAAATATGCAACAAGCCTGGATATTGTCCAGGTCTTGCTGCATTTGAACATGGGCTGCTTCAGTATCTGAGGAGTTGCGAATGGTGCTGAACATTGTACAATCATCCGTGAACATCCCCATTTCT
The DNA here is from genome assembly GCF_964194155.1 of Cetorhinus maximus. Lineage (NCBI taxonomy): Eukaryota > Metazoa > Chordata > Chondrichthyes > Lamniformes > Cetorhinidae > Cetorhinus > Cetorhinus maximus. The sequence continues at coordinate 1,095,063 of NC_135896.1, forward strand.
GACCTTATGATGGAAGGAAGGTCATTGATGAAGCAGCTGAAGATGGTTGGGCCGAGGACACTACCCTGAGGAACTCCTGCAGTGATGTCCTGGAGCTGAGATGACTGACCTCCAACAACCACAACCATCTTCCTTTGTGCTAGGTATGACTCCAACCGGTGGAGAGTTTTCCCCCTGATTCCCATTGACTCCAGTTTTGCTAGGGCTCCTTGATGCCACACTCGGTCAAATGCTGCCTCGATGTCAAGGGCAGTCACTCTCACCTCACCTCGGAAGTTCAGCTCTTTTGTCCATGTTTGAGCCAAGGCTGTAATGAGGTCAGGAGCTGAGTGGCCCTGGCGGAACCCAAACTGAGTGTCGGTGAGCAGGTTATTGCTAAGCAAGTGCTGCTTGATAGCACTGTTGATGACCCCTTCCATTACTTTACTGATGATGGAGAGCAGACTGATGGGGCGGGAATTGGCCGGGTTGGATTTGTCCAGCTTTTTGTGTACAGGACATACCTGGGCAATTTTCAATTTTCACTTTTCAGCTGCTTCATCAATGACCTTCCTTCCATCATAAGGTCAGAAGTGGGGATGTTCGCTGATGATTGCACAATGTTCAGCACCATTCGTGACTCCTCAGATACTGAAGCAGTCCATGTCCAAATGCAGCAAGACCTGGACAATATCCAGACTTGGGCTGACAAGTGGCAAGTAACATTTGAACCACACAAGTGTCAGGGAATGACCAACAAGAGATAATCTAACCATTGTCCCTTGACATTCAATGGTATTACCATCGCTGAATCCCCTACTATCAACATCCTGGGGGTCACCATTGACCAGAAACTGAACTGGACTAGCCATATAAACACTGTGGTTACAAGAGCAGGTCAGAGGCTGGGAATCCTGCAGTGAGTAACTCACCTCCTGACTCCCCAAAGCCTGTCCACCATCTACAAGGCACAAGTCAGGAGTGTGATGGAATACTCCCCACTTGCCTGGATGAGTACAGCTCCAACAAAACTCAAGAAGCTTGACACCATCCAGGACAAAGCAGCCCGCTTGATTGGGAATCCATCACTAACATTCACTCCCTCCACCACTGACGCACAGTAGCAGCAGTGTGTAGCATCTACAAGATGCACTGCAGGAATTCACCAAGGCTCCTTCAACAGCACCTTCCAAACCCATAACCACTACCATCCAGAAGGACTAGGGCAGCAGATAGATGGGAACACCACCACCTGGAAAATCCCCTCCAAGCCACTAACAATCCTGACTTGGAAATATATCGCTGTTCCTTCACTGTCATTGGGTCAAAATCATGGAACTCCCTCCCTAAGAGCACTGTGGGTGTACCTACACCACATGGACTGCAGCGGTTCAAGAAGGCAGCTCACCACCACCTTCTCAAGAGGCAACTAGAAAAGGACATTCCCACGAAACACTCCCAGGGCAGGTACAGCACAGGGCTAGATACCAAAGTAAAGCTCCCTCTAAACTGTCTCCATCAAACACTCCCAGGACAGGTACAGCACGGGGTTAGATACAGAGTAAAGCTCCCTCTACACCGTCCCCATCAAACACTCCCAGGACAGGTACAGCATGGGGTTAGATACAGAGTAAAGCTCCCTCTACACTGTCCCCATCAAACACTCCCTGGACAGGCATAGCATGGGGTAAGATATAGAGTAAAGGTCCCTCTACACTGTCCTCATCAAACACTCCCAGGACAGGCACAGCATGGGGTTAGATACGGAGTAAAGCTCCCTCTACACTGTCCCCATCAAACACTCCCAGGACAGGTACAGCACGGGGTTAGATACAGAGTAAAGCTCCCTCTACACAGTCTCTATCAAACACTCCCAGGACAGGTACAGCACGGGGTTAGATACAGAGTAAATATCCCTCTACACTGTCCCCATCAAACACTCCCAGGACAGGTACAGCACGGGGTTAGATACAGAGTAAAGCTCCCTCTACACAGTCTCTATCAAACACTCCCAGGACAGGTACAGCACGGGGTTAGATACAGAGTAAAGCTCCCTCTACACTGTCTCCATCAAACACTCCCAGGACAGGTACAGCACGGGGTTAGATACAGAGTAAAGCTCCCTCTACACAGTCTCCATCAAACACTCCCAGGACAGGTACAGCACGGGGTTAGATACAGAGTAAAGCTCCCTCTACACTGTCCCCATCAAACACTCCCAGGACAGGTACAGCACGGGGTTAGATACAGAGTAAAGCTCCCTCTACACCGTCCCCATCAAACACTCCCAGGACAGGTACAGCACGGGGTTAGATACAGAGTAAAACTCCCTCTACACTGTCCCCATCAAACACTCCCAGGACAGGTACAGCACGGGGTTAGATACGGTCTTGTTTTACTGTCCTTTTCCCTTCCTGGTTTAGTCGCTAATTTCTGTGTCTCTCAGTTTGAGGTGTAAGTATGAGACGGGCTGTTCCTCCCTTCAGGGCACTCACTGGTTTAAAAAAGAATTTTTCTGAGCATTTAAACTGTCACATACAGGGTCTGATCAATCTCCCCGCACCATTGTGACGTTCAGAAATTGACTGAGTCACTTTGTGGTTAAAGGAATGTCCTCTGCTTGTTGCTTCGAATACTGACACTAAGTGATCAGATACTGGGAGATTGATGCAGTTCATGTTGTCCAGAACCTGTGATTTGACTCCTTTCTGTGACAGACAGCAATCTACAATATCATGTAACAATGCTGGGCACAAAGGGCTGAGTTTTTGTCTTGCGCTGAACTTCACCTACACTTTTCCCATTCTCCACCTGGTGGCAATGTCCTACACAAGCTGCTGCCCATTAACCAGGCACAGCCTGAAATGTTCACACAGAATTGCAGCTTAATCACAGGCTATTCAGTCCGAGGAGCTCGTGTCATCCAGGCAAAAAGTTCCAGTAACCCTGAGCTATCCTATTCCCAGATTCCTTAACACACCCGAATAATCTCATACCAAATATTGTATTTTAACCACAATCCAAACTGCGCTGCAGCTGCCATATGTTCCCACGATATAACCTTCAGCAGCCCCGTGAATCTGCTCCCTTTACCCCCATTTTTTTATTCTTTCACAGGATGTAGGAGTTGCTGGCTGGGCCAGCATTTATTGTCCATCCCTAGTTGCCCTTGAGAAGGTGGTGGTGAGCTGCCTTCTTGAACCGCTGATTCTCATTGACTCCAGTTTTGCTCGGGCTCCTTGATGCCACACTCGATCAAATGCTGCCTTGATGTTGAGGGCAGTCACTCTCACCTCACCTCTGGAGTTCAGCTCTTTTGTCCATGTTTGAACCAAGGCTGTAATGAGGTCAGGAGCTGAGTGGCCTTGATGGACCCCAAACTGAGTGTCGGTGAGCAGGTTATTGCTAAGCAAGTGCCGCTTGATAGCACTGTTGATGACCCCTTCCATCACTTTACTGATGATGGAGAGTAGACTGATGGGGCGGTAATTGGCCTGGTTGGATTTGTCCTGCTTTTTGTGTACAGGACATAGCTGGGCAATTTTCCACATAGCCGGGTAGATGCCAGTGTTGTACCTGTACTGGAACAACTTGGCTAGGGGCGCAGCAAGTTCTGGAGCACAAGTCTTCAGTACTCTTGCCGGAATGTTTTCAGGGCCCGTAGCCTTTGCAGTATCCAGTGCCTCCAGCTGTTTCTTGACATCACGTGGAATGAATCGAATTGGCTGAAGTCTGGCCTCTGTGATGCTGGGGACCTCTGGAGGAGGCTGAGATGAATCATCCACTCAGCACTTCTGGCTGAAGATTGTTGCTAATGCTTCAGTCTTATCTTTTGCACTGATGTGCTGGGTTCCCCCATCATTGAAGATGGGGATATTTGTGGAGCCTCCTCCTCCAGTGAGTTGTTTAATTGTCCACCACCATTCACAACTGGATGTGGCAGGACTGCAGAGCTTAGATCTGATCCGTTGGTTGTGGGATCGCTTAGCTCTGTCTATCACTTGCTGCTAATGCTGTTTGGCATGCAAGTAGTCCCGTGTTATAGCTTCACCAGGTTGACACCTCATTTTTAGGTATGTCTGGTGCTGTTCCTGGCATGCCCTCCTGCACTCTTCATTGAACCAGGGTTGATCCCCTGGCTTGATGGTAATGGTAGAGTGGGGGATATGCTGGGCCATGAGGTTACAGATTGTGTTCGAGTACAATTCTGCTGCTGCTGATGGCCCACAGCGCCTCATGGATGCCCAGGCTTGAGTTGCTAAATCTGGTCAAAATCTATCCCATTTAGCACAGTGGTAGTGCCACTCACCATGGTTGAGGGTATCCTCAATGTGAAGATGGCACTACATCTCCACAATGACTGTGTGGTGGTCACTCCTACCGATACTGTCATGGACAGATGCATCTGCTGCAGGCAGGTTGGTGAGGATGAGGTCAAGTATGTTTTTCCCTCTTGTTGGTTTCCTCACCACCTGCCTCAGTCCCAGTCTAGCAGCTATGTTCTTTAGGACTTGGCCAGCTTGGTCAGTAGTGGTGTTACCGAGCCACTCTTGGTGGTGGACATTGAAGCCCCCACCCAGAGTACATTCTGTGCCCTTACCACCCTCAGTGCTTCCTCCAAGTGGTGTTCAGCATGGAGGAGCACTGATTCATCAGCTGAGGGAGGGCGGTACATGGTAATCAGCAGGAGGTTTCTTGCCCATGTTTGACCTGATGCCATGAGACTTCATTGGGTCCGGAGTCGATGTTGAGGACTCCCAGGGTAACTCCCTCCTGACTGTATCCCACTGTGTCACCACCTCTGCTGGGCCTGTCCTGCCGGTGGGACAGGACATACCCAGGGATGGTGATGGTGGAGTCTGGGGCATTTACCCCGTGTCGCCACTAGTTACCTCTGTGTAACTACTACACTTCACCCTCCGAGCCCCTCACACTCTTGCTGTAGTTGTTTAGTTCTCTGGCTGTGTTTGCTCTCTGTGTGAAATGCTGCACAGCCTCTGACTGGGGCTAATTTAAATGAAGCTATTTAATGAATCCCGACATGCTTTAAGTGGGTTTTCAAATCTATGAATCATGATTATGGAGCATGTGTTTTAAAAATACAAACCCCAGCTTCGGGACCGGGAGCAGCGAGTAGGATAACACAGTGTGATACATCGGGACTGACAGGGAATCTATCGGCCGCTGTATTTATGCTCTGTTCCTTGTACTGAGGCAATGAAGGTACAGCAATCCCATAATTTACTCACAACTTCCTCAGCGTCTGAGTGCATTAACCCTGTCCATTCCCTCATCCCGAACATGCAGCCCAATCCCCGGATAGTTCATATCTGAAGCTGTTACCCACAGCCCCATGTACACTCTCCCCTATCACTGACTCTACCCACCCATTTAATCCCCTCCCACAGTCCCATGTACACTCTCCCCTATCACTGACTCTACCCACCCATTCACTCCCCTCCCACAGCCCCATGTACACTCTCCCCTATCACTGACTCTACCCACCCATTTAATCCCCTCCCACAGTCCCATGTACACTCTCCCCGATCACTGACTCTACCCACCCACTCACTCCCCTCCCACAGCCCCATGTACACTCTCCCCTATCACTGACTCTACCCACCCATTTAATCCTCTCCCACAGCCCCATGTACACTCTCCCCTATCACTGACTCTACCCACCCATTTAATCCCCTCCCACATCCCCATGTACACTCTACCCTATCACTGACTCTACCCACCCATTCACTCCCCTCCCACATCCCCATGTACACTCTCCCCTATCACTGACTCTACCCACCCATTTAATCCCCTCCCACATCCCCATGTACACTCTACCCTATCACTGACTCTACCCACCCATTCACTCCCCTCCCACATCCCCATGTACACTCTCCCCTATCACTGACTCTACCCACCCATTTAATCCCCTCCCACATCCCCATGTACACTCTACCCTATCACTGACTCTACCCACCCATTCACTCCCCTCCCACATCCCCATGTACACTCTCCCCTATCACTGACTCTACCCATCCATTTAATCCCCTCCCACAGCCCCATGTACACTCTCCCCTATCACTGACTCTACCCACCCATTCACTCCCCTCCCACAGCCCCATGTACACTCTCCCCTATCACTGACTCTACCCACCCATTTAATCCCCTCCCACGTCCCCATGTACACTCTCCCCTATCACTGACTCTACCCACCCATTTAACCCCCTCCCACAGCCCCATGTACACTCTCCCCCTATCACTGACTCTACCCACCCATTTAATCCCCTCCCAGAGCCCCATGTACACTCTCCCCCTATCACTGACTCTACCCACCCATTTAATCCCCTCCCACATCCCCATGTACACTCTCCCCTATCACTGACTCTACCCCCCCATTTAATCCCCTCCCACATCCCCATGTACACTCTCCCCTATCACTGACTCTACCCACCCATTTAATCCCCTCCCACAGCCCCATGTACACTCTCCCTTATCACTGACTCTACCCACCCATTTAATCCCCTCCCACATCCCCATGTACACTCTCCCCTATCACTGACTCTACCCACCCATTTAATCCCCTCCCACAGCCCCATGTACACTCTCCCCTATCACTGACTCTACCCACCCATTTAATCCCCTTCCACATCCCCATGTACACTATCCCCTATCACATCCCCATGTACACTATCCCCTATCACTGACTCTACCCACCCATTTAATCCCCTCCCAGAGCCCCATGTACACTCTCCCTTATCACTGACTCTACCCACCCATTTAATCCCCTCCCACATCCCCATGTACACTCTCCCCTATCACTGACTCTACCCACCCATTTAATCCCCTCCCACATCCCCATGTACACTCTCCCCCTATCACTGACTCTACCCACCCATTTAATCCCCTCTCACATCCCCATGTACACTCTCCCCTATCACTGACTCTACCCACCCATTTAATCCCCTCCCACAGCCCCATGTATACCCTCCCCTATCACTGACTCTACCCACACATTTAATCCCCTCTCACAGCCCCATGTACACTCTCCCCTATCACTGACTCTACCCACCCATTTAATCCCCTCCCACAGCCCCATGTACACCCTCCCCTATCACTGACTCTACCCACCCATTTAATCCCCTCCCACATCCCCATGTACACTCTCCCCTATCACTGACTCTACCCACCCATTCACTCCCCTCCCACAGCCCCATGTACACTCTCCCCCTATCACTGACTCTACCCACCCATTCACTCTCCTCACTGGACATGGCAGGCTTGAGCTGATGGAACAGAAGGAGGTTTTTTGCTTCTGGTGAGATTTGACAATAAGAGTCTAACATTCACCCCATCCCCCACCCTCAACATTCTCTCCCTCCCACCACCGATGCACAGTAGCAGCAGTGTGTGTACCTTCTACAAGATGCACTGCAGGAATTCACTAAGGCTCCTTCAACAGCACCTTCCAAACCCATGACCAGTGCCTTCTAGAAGGACAAAGGCAGCAGGTAGACGGGAATTCCTAATAATTTACATCATGCAGGGAGCTAAAGTGTTCATGGCCATGGGCGCCCGGGATTCACCACATTCATTGCTTCTTCAATTCTGGCATACCTCCTTACCCAAACGCACTACTTCAATCTTTTATGCTAGATTTCTTCTTGAAGTTGACATCTGCACATTTCTAATAAGTATCTTGTGTGCTATCTTATCCATCATCTTTTGAAAATCCCTCTGCCAACAGCAGCAGTTTGCATGAATGTAGTGCCTTTAACATAATTAACAATTGCTGAATAAAGAGACATGCTGTCAAAGCTTTTCAACTTGCACTCATCAGGACAGTTTCACAAGAATACCAATAGTAAAGGGAACAGCAATTTGTGCTGCATGAGAAAAGAGTGCTGATTGGTTGACAAGTGTACTCCAATTGGTAGAGGTGTTGTCATGCAGAATGCACCAGGGAACAGTTAACTGCCAAGCTTTTGTTTAAATGCAAACCAGGCTGGTTGACTCTGGTTGGTCCATGCATTGCTATGGGAAATGAACCAGCGAATGGCTGCCCCCCCAACCTTTTGTTTAGTTGAAAAAGGCGCAATGCATGGACATGCTCCTTCTGTCTGTGAAGGGCAGGACCCCTGTGTGTTAATATATGTAGCTTCTAGCATGCATAAGTGAGCCATGTTGTGAGCTTGGCTCAGTTGTCAGTGTAATTCTTAGCACAATCAGGATTGTTTAACAAGTGCTGTCCAATTGCAGAATCAGGTCTAATGTTAGACACTATATTTTGAATTTTGCAAGTACGGGCTGGTTGGGTATGGTTAGTCCTTTACCTGCTGTGAACAGCCAAAGGGACATGCTGTTTGATACGATCCACCAGTCTTTGGGATGTATGGACTATATACCCAGCATCACACTGGCACTGAAATTCATACACCACATTATTTATTTGTGTGATAGGCAGAACATCTTTTTGGCTTGATGGCAGCTTCCTGTTAGTGGTGAATAGCACTCGTGTTGTTACTGCATAGTAGCAGCGTGAAATAGATAGCTTCACCTGTTACTCATTTTTGAGATATCGTGCCCTTTCAGGGTAATCTGAGGTAAACTGGGCACTTTTCAGGGCTGAAAGTGACGGCTTTAGGCCGGTACATGAGGTTGGGTGATATACAGCACGAAATGATCTGATCAGGGAGCTATTATCCTGCAGGATGTCTTTGATGCCCCTATTTCAGCATCAAGCTTGCATGGTGAGCAAATGGCTTGGGCCCTATTTACGAGGTTGCTGATAAGGCCAATCATATAGCGTGTGGAACTGTAAGAATCCCAACGCGTATATTGACCAGTGAAAGTAGATAATAGTAGGGAACCAATTGGAAGATTTCTCAGCTAGCACATCGCAGAAGGGGAGCTCATTTGACTGCCCCATTTCAAAGGTGAATTTGAACGTAGGATGGAGATCATTAAAGTATGTAAGGAAATTCCGACATCCAAGCTGCAAATTCAAATTTCGCAAACGGATCATCTACGTATCGGAAAAATGCAAGGGGCAGGAGGTTAGAGGTCATCCTATCGAAGGCATCGAGTTTCTCATGGAACCCAACAAGGATGTTAGTGAGAGTTGGGCCTAGAGGGGATCCCATGGCAACACCATCTATTTGGGCAGAAAACTGAACTCAACTGCGCGAGTTGCCGAGTTCATAAGCTCAATGAAGACTGATTCACGCAATGGTGACGAGTCTAGATCACCATGATATAGAGCTGCAGCGCAAATTCCTGAAGTGGAACATTGGTGAATAGGCTAGCAATGTCAAATGAGCACATGGACACAGCGTTGCTATCGATATGCAAGTCCTGTGTGGTCTTCGCAAATGGAAGGAATCCTTCACTGTTTATGTGGAAAACTTAGTCAAGACCCGGCCGTAACAACTTGTCCAACTATTTGGCCATTTCATGCTGTGCAGAACCGGCCATAGATAAGACAGGGCGTAAAGGGACAGCACTTTTGTGTGTCTTGGGCAGCCCATACATACATGCACACAGCGAGCTGTGAGGATGAACCCTGTCATATATCACATGGTAGCTCATCGCTCTTACACAAGTCCAGCAAGCGTTTTTTGAGCTTACATTCGAGCAAGGCTTGTCTGGTCATGTTGAGTGGCAGGTCCAATGGATACGAATTTGGACCTGTCATTAGGAATTGCCTGCAGTTTGTTGATATAGTCACGGTTGTTAAGGATGACTATTCCTGTTCATTTGTCAGCTTTACTGATGTGTATGTCTGGGTTGGCCTCACAACCCTACCAGACATTCACTCTGCATGTGAAAAATTAGCCAAGTCATTCAGAATCCTGCAATGGGTTCCCTACTTCTGTCTACCGCGAGCTGACCTTCACTGGTCAATATACGCGTTGGGATTCTTACAGTTCCACACACTATATGATTGGCCTTATCAGCAACCTCGTAAATAGGGCCCGAGCCATTTGCTCACCACGTAAGCTTGATCCTGAAATCAAAGATATCCTGCAGGATAATGGCAACCCCGATCAGATCATTTCACATTGAATATCATACAAACGCATGAATGGGCCTAAAGCCATCACTTTCAGCCATGAAAAGTGCTCAGTCTACCTCAGATTACCCTGGAAGGGCAAAGGTATCTCAAAGATTTGAGTAACAGGTGAAGCTATCTATTTCACGCTGCTACTATGCAGTAACAACACGAGTGGTATTCACCACTAACAGGAAGCTGCCGCCATAGTCAACCAGCCTGTGCATGCCAAATTCAAAACATAGTGTCCAACATTAGATGTGATTGGACAACACTTGCTAAACAATCCTGATTGTGCTAAGAATTACACTGACATCAGATTTAATATTCTCAGTTGGGCCTGCAGTGTGACTCACTGACGCATGCTAGAAGCTATATATATTTACACACAGGGCCCTGTTCTTTGCAGGCAAAAGGAGCATGTCCACGCATTGCGCCTTTTTCAACTAAACAAAAGCTTGGGTGACAGCCACTCCCTGGTTCGTTGCCCAGGGCAAAGCATTGGCCAATCAGAGTCAACCTGCCTGGGTTTGAATTTGAACAAAAGCTTGGCAATTAACTGCTCCCTGGTGCATTCTCCATGGCAACGCCTCTATCAATCAGTCCACTTGCCAACCAATCAGCTCTCTTTCCTCATGTAGTATAAATTGTTATTCCCTTTACAATTGGTATTCTTGTGAATCTGTCCTGATGAGTACAAGATGAAAAGCTTTAACATGTCTCTTTTCTCAGCAATACTCAAGTTCTGTAATACCAACTGACTATAATTAACTATCCCAAACAATCTATAGGAGCATTATCAAAGAACATTTCAGCCTGCCTCAAAACCATTCCCTTTAACAACCTATTCCCTTTGCTTGCACTCTCTGTCCTAGACCAATATGTTCACCAACTGGAGCTCAGTGGCAGATTACCCAAACTGATATTACGCTAACTGGTCTCTAGTTACCCAGTTATCCTTCTCCCCCTTTCTAGAACAAGGTGTAACATCCATGGAACAGCCTAGGTTTCAGGCATCCTACTCCATTTACATGTCCACCTTCACTTCTGATCATTGTTTTATAACCAATTCCTTTCCTTGTTCTCTCAAACCATAGGAATCGCTAACCATAATGGACAGAGATCTGTCTAGTTTGCAGGCGGCCATTGTGAAGCCACATTACACAATGAAAGTAGAGTTATTGATTAATCACAGTGATCAATCTCTATCAGTGAGTGTGAAACAGACCCAAGCACGAGGTGAGGAAACCCCAATGGGGACGAACTTTGCCTGTTCTTCACAAACACACAAAAACACATTATATACTCTATACGTTATATACTTACCACACATTATATACTCTATATGTTATATACTTACCACACATTATATACTCTATATGTTGTATACTTACCACACATTATATACTCTATACGTTATATACTTACCACACATTATATACTCTACATGTTATATACTTACCACACATTATATACTCTATATGTTATATACTTACCACACATTATATACTCTATACGTTATATACTTACCACACATTATATACTCTACATGTTATATACTTACCACACATTATATACTCTATATGTTATATACTTACCACACATTATATACTCTACATGTTATATACTTACCACACATTATATACTCTACATGTTATATACTTACCACACATTATATACTCTACATGTTATATACTTACCACACATTATATACTATATATGTTATATACTTACCACACATTATATACTCTACATGTTATATACTTACCACACATTATATACTCTATATGTTATATACTTACCACATATTATATACTCTATATGTTATATACTTACCACACATTATATACTCTATATGTTATATACTTACCACACATTATATACTCTACATGTTATATACTTACCACACATTATATACGCTACATGTTATATACTTACCACACATTATATACTCTATATGTTATATACTTACCACACATTATATACTCTACATGTTATATACTTACCACACATTATATACTCTATATGTTATATACTTACCACACATTATATACTCTACATGTTATATACTTACCACACATTATATACTCTACATGTTATATACTTACCACACATTATATACTCTATATGTTATATACTTACCACACATTATATACTCTACATGCTATATACTTACCACACATTATATACTCTACATGTTATATACTTACCACACATTATATACTCTACATGTTATATACTTACCACACATTATATACTCTACATGTTATATACTTACCACACATTGTATACTCTACATGTTATATACTTACCACACATTATATACTCTATATGTTATATACTTACCACACATTATATACTCTATATGTTATATACTTACCACACATTATATACTCTATATGTTATATACTTACCACACATTATATACTCTATACGTTATATACTTACCACACATTATATACTCTATATGCTATATACTTACCATACATTATATACTCTACATGTTATATACTTACCACACATTATATACTCTACATGTTATATACTTACCATACATTATATACTCTATATGTTATATACTTACCACACATTATATACTCTACATGTTATATACTTACCACACATTGTATATTCTATAGGAACATAGGACTTGGGAATAGGAGGAGGCCATTCGGCCCTTTGAGCCTGCTCTGCCATCCGATTAGATCATGACTGATCTGGTTGTGTCTCCGCTCCACTTTCCTGTTTCCCCCCATAACCCTTGATGCCATTGACTATCGAGAATCGATCTAACTCAGCCTCCACTGCTCTCTGGGGAAGAGAATTCCACAAACTGACATCCCTGTGAGGGAAAACATTTCTCCTCATTGTTATGATTGAGTTGGGAGGAGTGCATCGCCTGTCGCTAGTTCCACTACTCCACAGGTCACAACATATATTTCAATGATTTCTCCAGCTAGTTATATGGCCAAATGTGTGCCTTACTTATTAATCTTAGAATGACCACTCAACACTCAGGTTTCTTCAATAAACAATTATTAATTTATTATAAAACCAGACTTGTCAAATAGAAGGCATAGCTAATTAACATACAGCAGGAAATATGAAAGTATAATAATAACTTTTCTAAATACCCTAACACTCTCACACATACTCACACACACACACTCACTCACACACACACACACACTCACTCACACATACTCACACATATTCACACACACATACTCACACACACACACACTCACACACACACACACACACTCACACACACACGCTCACACACACTCACTCACACACGCTCACACATACTCACACACACTCACACACATACACACATACTCACTCACACACGCTTACACACACACACACTCTCACATTCACACATATGCACCCACACTCTCATACTCACACTCACACACACACACAGACACTCACATTCACACATATGCACTCACACACACACACATACTCACACACACACACACTCATTCACACACACACATACGCTCTCACACACACACACACACTCATTCACACACACACACACATACGCTCTCACACACACACACTCACACACACACCCACCAAAAATATAAGAGGAATTCTGCAAAGGTTAAAAGTCAATGGTTGAAGGGAAAAGGAAAGATGATGGAGTTTTTGAGATGGTGCCCGGGTTATACAGTTGCTCTCTCAGTGCTGATCTGCAGAACAATCGATGACTCTTGCACTGCTCCTCAGGTGGATTTCACAGAAAACTCGCAGTCAGTTGATTTCAGAGCAACTTCCATTCGCTCTCTGCTTTGGGAGTGGGTCAGGAGCTTCAGGAGCTGTTCTCTTCTTTACACAAGCAGTCGATCCTTCCTGTTTTCTCCCCCAAATCAAAACCCGCCTACCAGCTTTTAAACAAAGTTTTCCAAAGCATGGATTTTTTTCAAAGCTATAAACCACCATGTGACCCCTTTTGTAAACAGTCCACTGGGGTCAAGACGCTTCCAGCTCCTTTAAAACTGCTTAATTACCTTTTCCTGTAAAATGCTGTCTTTTCAAAGAGCAGCAGCCACCAGAGTCCTTGTGTTAATCACTTAAGGGACAGCATCATTTAAAAAACAAATTCTTCCAGAATGTTCTTAGTCTTTGAAGATGAACCATTTTCTGCGTTTAAAGCGTTTATGACACCATTTCCATCAGGAGAAAGAGACCCCTTATTTTTAAACTGTGTCCCCCAGTTCTAGTCTCTCCCACAAGGGGAAACATCCTCTCAGCATCCACCCTGTCAAATCCCCTCAGAATCTTATATGTTTCACTACGAGCACCTCTCAATCTTCTAAACTCCAATGGATACAGGCCCAGCCTGGCCAACCTTTCCTCATAACCCTCCATCCCAGGAATGAGTCGAGTGAACCTTCTCTGAACTGCATCTAATGCAATTATATCCTTTTTTAAATAAGGAGGCCAAAACCGTACACAGTATTCCAGATGTGGTCTCACCAACGCCCTGTAGCAAAACATCCCTACTTTTATATTCCATTCCCCTTGCCATAAACAACAACACTCCATTTGCCTTCCTAATCACTTGCTGGGCCTGTATACTAACTTTTTGTGATTCGTGTACCAGGACACCCAGATCCCTCTGTACCTCAGCGTTTTGCAACCTCTCTCCATTTAAATAATATGTTGCTTCTCTATTCTTCCTGCCAAAGTGGACAAATTCACAATTTCCCACATTATTCTCCAGCTGCCAAGTTTTTGCCCACTCACTTTAACCTGTCACTATCCCTCTGTAGACTTTTTTACCTCCTCTTAACATCTTACTGTCCTACCAACCTTGGTGTCATCCTCAAATTTATCTACCGTTCACTTGGTCCCTTCATCCAAGTCATTGATATAAATTGTTAATAGTGGAGGCCCCAGCACTGTGACCATCCTCAGTATTCTGAAGCCCTTTTTACTGCTTCCCTCCGCTTTTTTTTAGTTTTAATGGGTCAGAATTTGCTGCCAAAGTAACATTGAGGCTAATGGCATTTGCTGTTATTGAAAGGAATGGTGAAGAAAAGGATGTGCCTGGGAACAGGGAAAGTCTGAGTTGTGCCATTAGCTTTACAGAAACAGCATTGCACTTTCAGCCTCACCAATGAGAGATATTGAAAGGTGTGAAAATGCCGTATATGCAGGAGAGACACAAACTAAACACGACAGAAAATTAAGACTTGTCATTCCGTGAAGATTTGATGAGTGTTACTTACCATCAATCGTTAACACCGGACGTTATTACAAGTCTGGAGTCTCATTCCATCAGGCTTTAATTGTTTTTGAAGGTTCTGAAAATGTCACATTTAATCTTTTTTTATTTTTCCTTTTTGTCCCCTTTCGCTCCCTTAATCCAGTCTTTCCTTCTCTCTCTTTATTTATCTTTCTGTACCTGGTTTGACAATGAATTCCCCCCTCCTTCCATCTCAGGCCTTGCACTATTTATTACCCAATTCTTCAGTTTCATTGGTTAAGGAGGTGCCAGTATCTGCCCTGTTCACTCTGGATGCTCCATTGTCCCTGCGATGCTGTTATCAACCTGCATTTTCAAGAGCTTAGTGTTCAAGGTTGCTCTGAACATCGAGGTGGAAAGGTAAATTTAACTAACACTTTTCCCCTCTTAAAGGAAATCAGGCCCCTTGCTCTTTTCCATTAAACTGAATTATTTCATTTGGTTCAATATGCCTCAGTGGCTGAATTTTTATAACATTGTGCGGGTCTCTCTCTTACCTCAGGAAAGAAGTGTAAGGACCTCGGGATTGTCAGCGATTTGACTTTGCGTTTTTCTGAGGCAGAGGGTTGAGCACAAAAATATAGGTGAACACTCCAGTGCTGTAGTAAGGGAGTGCTACACTATCACAGGTGCTGTCCTTCTGGGGCTGTGTCTGCTCTGTCAAGTGGATGTAAAAGATCTCACTTCACTGTTTTAAGGAAGAGCAGGGAGTTCTCCCTATTGTCCTGGCCAATATTTATCCCTAACCAACATCACTAAACAGATTATCTGGACATTATCACGTTACAATTTGTGGGATCTTGCTGTGCGCAAATTGGTTGCGGTGTTTCCTACATTACAACAGTGACTACACTTCATTGGGTGTAAAAAACTTTGGCATGTCCCTATGGCTGTTAAAGGTGCTATAGAAATGCAAATCTTTCTTTGAAGGGAGAGGTTTATCTTGTTCTCTCTCCATCTCACATATGAGGTGCAGGAAGCAGTGAAGAGGAATCAGGACGGAACAGGCCTAGTTTTCTCACCTCACCTTAAGCCTGGGCACTGAGGGCATCTTCAGCCACCCCTGCCCCTGTTGTTGCCCCTTTTGGGATCAGCTGACTCAGCTCAGGTTCTGGGGTGTGGGATCTTCCTTGTCTCTGCGATTTGCCCACTCACTGAGGAAAGCGGTGGAGTGTGTCTGAACAGCCCTGCCAAACCTTACCTTTTGACCCTCCCTTACCCTGGCAAGGCTGGCCTGACATCAGCAATGACAGGGCAGCTTTCATATCGTAGGAAAGGACGAGGCCTGAGCTTATCTGTCAATAAGTTGCAATTAGGTTCCTCTGCTGATTCCATCTATTGCTTTTTAATCTAGTGACAGCGTGGCTATATCTAATTAACAGGATCATTGATAAGTCCACCTCCATGACCTCTACACACACTGTACTGGCAGCTCTCCTCATAACGCAAAGTCAATCACTGACAATCCCGAGGTCCTCACACTTCTTTCCTGAGCTAAGAGAGAGACGCGCACAATGTTTTAAAAATTCACTCTCGGAATCTGGCTGGGATTTATTGCCACCACTCGTTACCCTGAGGTGCTGATGAGGGAAAATGGTGGAGGTGGTAACAGGTTTCACATAAACCGAGTGCCTCGCGATCCACCTCAGGGGGAAGTTTAGGGTGAACCAGGTCGATTAAGGGACTGGAGTCACATATTGACCCAGGACGGGTACAGACACCTGGGCTGGGATTATTCC
Organism: Cetorhinus maximus; assembly: GCF_964194155.1. Taxonomy (NCBI): domain Eukaryota; kingdom Metazoa; phylum Chordata; class Chondrichthyes; order Lamniformes; family Cetorhinidae; genus Cetorhinus; species Cetorhinus maximus. The sequence goes on from NC_135896.1 coordinate 1,112,092, forward strand.
AGTCCTGTCCGCAGCAGGAACCATCGCGGGCGAGATGGAAAATTTGACCGACCGGAAAATCCGGGCCCAGGTTTCCCTCCCTAACGTGCACAAGTGAACCAGTCGGGTTTTTAAGGCAATCCGACAGTTTCATGGTCACTTACACTGATCGCAGCTTCTCAGTTCAAAATAGCTTTTAAAGGGTGATGGTGGGATTTGAACACACTTAGGTTATTAATTCGGTCATAGGATCACCACGGAACATGTTAATACTACATGTAAATGGGCTTCATAAATAGAAGTACAAAAGCAGGGAAGTTATGCTGAACCTTTATAAATCTCTGGTTAGACCCCGACGAGAGTTCTGCATCCAGTTCCGGTCACTACGCTTTAGGAAGTATGTGAGGGTCCATGAGAGAGTGCGGAGGAGATTTACCAGATTGGCTCCAGGGACTGGGGGGGCGGGGGGATTTTAGTTAAAAGGTTAGGTTGGAGAAGCTGGGGTTGTTCTCCTTGGAGAGAAGGACATTGAGAGGAGATTTTATAAGAACATAAGAACGTAAGAAATAGGAACAGAAGTAGGCCATTCGGCCCCTCGAGCCTGCTCCGCCATTCAATAAGATCGTGGCTGATCCTCTTGTGTTTCGATTTCCACATTCCCATCTACTCCCCATAACCTTTGATCCCCTTGCCTAACAAGAATCTATCTACCTCTGCCTTAAAAATATTCAGTGACCCCACCTCCACCACCTTCTGAGGCAGAGAATTCCAAAGTCGCTCAACCCTCTGAGAGAAAAAATTTCTCCTCATCTCTGACCTAAAAGGGTGACCCCTAATTTTAAAACAATGCCCCCTCGTTCTGGACTCACCCACAAGAGGAAACATCCTTTCCACATCCACCTTGTCAAGGCCGTTCAGGGCCTTGTACACTTCAATCAAATCACCCCTCACTCTTCTAAACTCCAGTGGAAACAAACCCAGTCTGTCCAACCTTTCCTCATAAGACAACCCACTCATTCCAGGTAACAATCTAGTAAACCTCCCCTGAACCGTCTCCAACGCATTTACATCCTTCCTTAAATAAGGAGACCAAAACTGCACAGAGTATTCAAGATGTAGTCTCACCAATGCCCTGTATAACTGAAGCATAACATCCTTACTTTTATGTTCAATCCCGTTCATGATAAAGGATAGCATTCCATTAGTCTTCTTAATTACTTGCTGTACCTGCATACTAACTTTTTGTGACTCATGTATTAGACCACCTGGATCCCTCTGCACCTCAGAATTCTGCAGCCATTCTCCATTTAAGTAATACTCTGCTTTTTTGTTTTTCCTGCCAAAGTGAACAACTTCACATTTTCCCGCATTAAACTCCATTTGCCAGATCTTTGCTCACTCACTAGACCTATCTATATCCATCTCTAATCTCCTCATTTCCTCTTCACAGCATACTTTCCTATCTGCAAATTTCACTACCATTCCTTCACTCCCCTCATCTAAGTCATTGATGTAAATTGTAAAAAGCTGAGGCCCCAGCACAGACCCTGTGGGACTCCACTCATCACATCCTGCCAATCCGAAAAAGACCCATTTATACATACTCTCTGCGTTCTGCCAGCCAGCCAATCTTCTATCCAGGCTAATATCTTACTCCCTACATGAACTTTTATTCTCTGTAATAATTTTTGATGTAGCACCTTATCAAATGCCTTCTGAAAATCCAAGTACAGTCCGTCTACACACTCCCCTTTATCCACTGGGTATGTTACTCCTTCAAAAAACTCCAGTAAGTTGGTTAAACACAACTTTCCTTTCACAAAACCATGCTGACTCTTTCCAATTGCCTTGAACTCTTCTAAGTGCCCAGCTATAACCTCTTTAATGATCGATTCTAATAACTTCCCCACGACAGACGTCAAGCTAACTGGTCTATAGTTTCCTGTTTTCTGACTCCCTCCCTTCTTGAATAGAGGGGTTATATTTGCTACTTTCCAGTCTGATGGAACCTTTCCAGTATCTAGGGAATTTTGGAAAATTAACACCAACGCATCTACTGCCTCATTAGCCACTTCTTTTAAGACCCTAGGATGTAATCCATCGGGACCCGGAGAATTGTCAGCCTGCAGCTCCATCAATTTGCTCAGTACCATTTCCCTAGTGATTTCAATTTCACCAAGTTCCTCTCTCCCTTTCACCTCCTGATTTGCAACTATTACTGGAATGTATTTTGTATCCTCTATAGTGAAGACAGAAGCAAAATATTTGTTCATTTCTTCCACCATTTCCTTATTATCTACTATTAACTCCCCACTGTCACTCTCTAGAGGACCAACGTTCACTCTACTTACTCTTTTCCTGTTTAAATACCTGTAGAAACTCTTGCTATCTGTTTTTACATTTCTAGCTAGCTTCCTCTCATACTCTAATTTATTTCCCCTGATTAACCTTTTAGCCATTTTCTGCTGTTCTTTATATTCTGACCAATCAGCTGTCCTGCCACTCATATTTGAGGAGTTGTATGCTTTTTCCTTAAGTTTGATGCTTTCCTTAACTTCTTTAGTTAACCACGGATGGTGGTTCCTCCCCTTAGAATTTTTCTTTATAATATGAATATACTTATTCTGAATACTCTGAAATATCCCCTTAAATATCCACCACTGCTTCTCTATTGATCTATCCTCTAGCCTAGTTTCCCAGTTCATTTCAGCTAGCTCAGCTTTCATCCCCACACAGTTGCCCTTATTTAAGTTTAAGATACTTGTCTTAGACCCACTCTTCTCCCTTTCATACTGGATGTAAAATTCAATCATATTGTGGGCTGCTACCTAGGGGTGCCTTTACTCTGAAGTCAATAATTAATCCTGTCATATTACACAATACCAAGTCTAATATAACCAGCTCTCTGGTTGGTTCCAGAACACGCTGCTCTAAGAAACTATCTCAAAAGCATTCTAAGAACTCCTCATCCAGGATACTACTGCCAATCTGATTTTTCCAGTTTATGTGTAGATTAAAATCACCCATGATTATTGCTGTTCCTTTATCACAAGCACACAATATTTTCTCTTGAATACTTTGTCCTACACTGTGGCTACTGTTAGGGGCCTGTAGACCACTCCCACTAATTACTATTTCCCCAACTATTCCTCATCTCCACCCAAACTGATTCTACATCCTGATCTCCTGAACCAAGGTCATCTCTAACTATTGCACCAATGCCCTCTTTGATTAACAGTGCTACCCCTCCACCTTTACCTAGCTTCCTATTCTTCTTGAATGTCATGTACCCTCAATATTCAGGATCCAGTCTTTGTCGTCCTGCAGCCATGTCTCTGTAATTGCTATCAGATCATATTTATTTACTTCAATGTGGGCCATCAATTCATTTACTTTGTTATGAATGCTATGTGCATTCAGATAGAGAGCCTTCAGTTTAGTCTTTTTGTTACCTTTGTAACATCTAGTCTTGATTTTGATGTATCCTTAGTTTTTTTCTCTCTGTCCGTTCCTGCCATTCTCTGACCCTCATTTCTCACATTACTATTTTACTCTCCTGTCTTGACTCTACACCTTGAATCGCTACCCAAGCTTGATCCCTCACCCTTCTTGTTTAGTTTAAAGCCCTCTCTACTTCCCTAGTTGTGCGATTTGCGAGGACACGCGCCCCAGCACAGTTCAGGTGTAGACTGCCCCAAAGGTACAGCCCCCACTTTCCCCAGAACTGGTGCCAGTGCCCCACAAACCGGAACCCACTTTTCCCACACCAGTCTTTGAGCCACGCATTCACCTCTCTAAAGTTATTTGCCCTATGTCAATTTGCACGTAGCTCAGGTAATAATCCAGAGATTATTACATTTGAGGTTCTGCTTCTTAATTTGGTACCTAGCTCCTCATACTGACTTTGCAGAACCTCTTTCCTAGTTCCACCTATGTCATTGGTACCTACATGGACCACGACAACTGGATCCTCCCCCTCCCACTGCAAGTTCCTTCCAGACCTGAGCAGATGTCCCGAACCCTGGCGCCAGACAGGCAACACAGCCATCTGGACTCTCGCATTTTGCTGCAGAGAACAGTGTCAATCCCCTTCACTATACTATCCCCTACAACCACTACATTTCTTTTTGCTGCCTCTGCTTGAACAGCTTCCTGTACCACAGTGCCATGACCAATCAGCTCATCCACCTTGCAGACCTCACTTTCATCCACACAGGTTGTGAGCACCTGAAACCTGTTTGACAATTGCAAAGCCTGAGGCTCCTCCACTACTGTCTGCTCGTCCCATTGCCTGCCTCACTGACAGTCACAATCTCCTGTCCCTCACTGCTGACCAAAACAGATGACCCTCTTCTAAGAGGTGTGGCTGTCTGCTGGAACAAAGTATCCAGGTATTTCTCCCCTTCCCATATGTTGCGCAGTGTCTGCATTTCAGCTTTCAGATCAATAATCCTGATCCGGAATTCCTGAAGCTGCTTCCACTTCCTGCAGACGTGTTTGTCCTGGATCGCCTGATGTCCAAAAGCTCCCACATCTCACATTCCTGTAAAAAGTTAAAGTCATGGCCCATATTTGGGCAGAAAAGACCATGTGTATATTACACTGTGTGACTGTTAAAAATATATGTCACCAGGAAATGCCTCAGCTGGAACTCTGCTGAAATAGTGTCATTAATATTCAACTGCTTTCTATGATTAAAGAGCATCGAGCTCCCACTGAAGGATTGCACAGGATCCTAATCAGGAACTTTCAATACTCTCGACATTACTACACCAGCACTGAGCGAGACAGCTCCTCACTACAAAACCCCAGAAACAGAACCAGTCTGAGAGGGAAAAAAGAGGCTGCAACTGCCTGTTGGCTATCTGTTATTCTATACATAAACCCCCCGAACCCCTCGATTAGATTCCAGTCTATAACTCACTCCCGGGTATCTGTTATTCTATATATAAACCCCCCAAACTCCTCGATTAGATTCCAGTCTGTAACTCACTCCCGGGTATCTGTTATTCTATATATAAACCCCCAAACCCCTCGATTAGATTCCAGTCTGTAACTCACTCCCGGGTATCTGTTATTCTATATATAAACCCCCCAAATCCCTCGATTAGATTCCAGTCTGTAACTCACTCCCGGGTATCTGTTATTCTATATATAAACCCCCGAACCTCTCGATTAGATTCCAGTCTGTAACTCACTCCCGGGTATCTGTTATTCTATATATAAACCCCCCCAAACCCCTCGATTAGATTCCAGTCTGTAACTCACTCCTGGGCATCTGTTATTCTATATATAAACCACCCAAATCCCTAGACTACATTCCAGTCTGTAACTCACTCCCGGGTATCTGTTATTCTATATATAAACCACCCCAAACCCCTCGATTAGATTCCAGTCTGTAGCTCACTCCCGGGTATCTGTTATTCTATATATAAATCCCCCCCAAACCCCTTGATTAGATTCCAGTCTGTAACTCACTCCCGGGTATCTGTTATTCTATATATAAACCCCCAAACCCCTTGATTAGATTCCAGTCTGTAACTCACTCCCGGGTATCTGTTACTCTATATATAAACCCCCCCAAACCCCTCGATTAGATTCCAGTCTGTAAGTCACTCCCGGGTATCTGTTATTCTATATATAAACCACCCCGAACCCCTCGATTAGATTCCAGTCTGTAACTCACTCCCGGGTATCTGTTATTCTATATATAAATCCCCCCCAAACCCCTCGATTAGATTCCAGTCTGTAACTCACTCATGGTATCTGTTATTCTATATATAAACCACCCTGAGCCCCTCGATTAGATTCCAGTCTGTAACCCACTCCCGGGTATCTGTTATTCTATATATAAACCCCCCCGAACCCCTCGATTAGATTCCAGTCTGTAACTCACTCCCGGGTATCTGTTATTCTATATATAAACCACCCTAACCCCTCAATTAGATTCCAGCCTGTAACTCACTCCCAGGTATCTGTTATTCTATATATAAACCCCCCCGAACCCCTCGATTAGATTCCAGTCTGTAACTCACTCCCAGGTATCTGTTATTCTATATATAAACCCCCCCGAACCCCTCGATTAGATTCCAGTCTGTAACTCACTCCCAGGTATCTGTTATTCTATATATTAACCACCCCGAACCCCTCGATTAGATTCCAGTCTGTAACTCACTCCCGGGTATCTGTTATTCTATATATAAACCACCCTAACCCCTCAATTAGATTCCAGCCTGTAACTCACTCCCAGGTATCTGTTATTCTATATATAAACCCCCCCGAACCCCTCGATTAGATTCCAGTCTGTAACTCACTCCCAGGTATCTGTTATTCTATATATAAACCCCCCCGAACCCCTCGATTAGATTCCAGTCTGTAACTCACTCCCAGGTATCTGTTATTCTATATATTAACCACCCCGAACCCCTCGATTAGATTCCAGTCTGTAACTCACTCCCGGGTATCTGTTATTCTATATATTAACCACCCCGAACCCCTCGATTAGATTCCAGTCTGTAACTCACTCCAGGGTATCTGTTATTCTATATATAAACCACCTGAACCCCTCGATTAGATTCCACTCACAGATATTTCTTCCTGTAAGCTGTTGAGTAACAGTTTTGAATGTTGTATTCAATGGACTGACATTGTTAATATTCTCAGTTATTCCTGCACAATAAACACAGAGTTATATTCATTCCTTTGAGTACCTGATAAATTAATCTTTCCAATTTTAATACTGAGGTTTGTGGAATTTGACAGTAAGGGAATGTTGATTCAAACTGGAAACTAGCAGATCTATGGTTTGATTGCTGTTTATCTCTTTGGGGTCTGTAGAGAGCCACCAGCCTGTTGATAAGAACTGAAATTACAGCATTAAACAGATATCTCAGATTGAGAAGAAACTGATGATGCTGATTAACTTCATAACAGCAAGTGTGGCCTGCAGTGAGTAACAGAGAGTGACCCACCCCGAGTGACCCTCCCCAAGTGACCCACCCTGAGTGACCCTCCCCGTCACAGTGACCCACCCTGAGTGACCCTCCCCGTCACAGTGACCCACCCTGAGTGACCCTCCCCGTCTTAGTGACCCTCCCCGAGTGACCCTCCCCGTCACAGTGACCCTCCCCGAGTGACCCTCCCCGTCACAGTGACCCACCCTGAGTGACCCTCCCCGTCTTAGTGACCCTCCCCGAGTGACCCTCCCCGTCACAGTGACCCTCCTCGAGTGCCCCTCCTCGAGTGACCCTCCCCGAGTGACCCTCCTCAAGTGACCTTCCCCGAGTGACCCTCCTCGAGTGACCTTCCTCGAGTGACCCTCCCCGAGTGACCCTCCCCGAGTGACCCTCTTCGAGTGACCCTCCCCATCACAGTGACCCTCCTCGAGTGACCCTCCCCATCAGTGACCTTCCCCCATTCAGCAAGTGTCCCTCCCCATCACAGTGACCCTCCTCTGGCACTGAATGACCATCTGTCATCCACAAACAACTGTCTGTCATCTACAAGCGACCATCACAATCACACCGCCCATCCCATTACCAAGTCCTGTTCCCCATTCACAGAGTGCCACTCCCCCATCCCCGAGTGCCCCTCCCCCACCCCGGAGTGCCCCTCCACCATCGCCGAGTGCCCCTCCCCCATCCCCGAGTGCCCCTCCCCCAACCCCGAATGCCCCTCCCCATCCCCGAGTGCCCCTCCCCCAACCCCGAGTGCTCCTCCCCATTACCGAATGCCCCTCCCCATCCCCGAGTGCCCCTCCCCCATCCCTGAGTGCCCCTCCCCCACCCCCGAGTGCCCCTCCCCCACCCTGAGTGCCCCGCCCCCATCCCCAAGTGCCCCTCCCCCATCCCCGAGTGCCCCTCCCCCATTACCGAGTGCCCCTCCCCCACCCCCGAGTGCCCCTCCCCATTACCGAGTGCCCCTCCCCCATTACCGAGTGCCCCTCCCCCATTACCGAGTGCCCCTCCCCCATTACCGAGTGCCCCTCCCCATTACCGAGTGCCCCTCCTCCATTACCGAGTGCCCCTCCCCCATCCCCGAGTGCCCCTCCCCCATCCCTGAGTGCCCCTCCCCCACCCCCGAGTGCCCCTCCCCCATCCCCGAGTGCCCCTTCCTCATTACCGAGTGACTCTCCCTCTTACAGAGACCCCCATCCTATCACTGACATCTCTCCCATCCTAGAATGCGCCCACCCCCAATCTCCCCTCTATCACCCCCCACTAATTACAGAGAACTAAAACCTGCATTTCTATAGCAACATTCACAAACTCAGAACATCCTTAAATATCGCAAATCAATGAAGATCTTTTTGAAGTGAAATCACTCTTTGTAATGTAGAGAACCAGGTGTCACTTTACACACAGATAGATCCGACAAACAGAACGGACCAGGTCACCAGTGTGTGATTCAGGGATAAATATTCTATGGTACACAACCCGCCTGGTCTCCAAAATAGTGTCATGAGTTTTTTACACCCACCTGAGAGGAAAAGATGGCACCTCCAACAGTGCAGCACTCCCGCAGTACTGACCCTCCAACAGTGCAGCACTCCCTCAGTACTGACCCTCCGACAGTGTGGCGCTCCCTCAGTACTGACCCTCCGACAGTGCAGCACTCCCTCAGTACTGACCCTCTGACAGTGCGGCACTCCCTCAGTACTGACCCTCCAACAGTGCAGCACTCCCTCAGTACTGACCCTCTGACAGTGCAGCACTCCCTCAGTACTGACCCTCTGACAGTGCAGCACTCCCTCAGCATTGACCCTCTGACAGTGCAACACTCCCTCAGTACTGACCCTCCGACAGTGCAGCACTCCCTCAGTACTGACCCTCTGACAGTGCAGCACTCCCTCAGTACTGACCCTCTGACAGTGCAGCACTCCCTCAGCATTGACCCTCTGACAGTGCAGCACTCCCTCAGTACTGATCCTCTGACAGTGCAGCACTCCCTCAGTACTGACCCTCCGACAGTGCAGCACTTCCTCAGTACTGACCTTCCGACAGTGCAGCACTCCCTCAGTACTGACCCTCCGACAGTGCAGCACTCCCTCAGTACTGACCTTCCAACAGTGCAGCACCATCTCAGTACTGACCCTCCGACAGTGCAGCACTCCCTCAGTACTGACCCTCCGACAGTGCAGCACTCATCAATGCTGTCCCTCTGACAGTGCAGCACTCCCTCTGTATTCACCCTTCAACCGTGCAGTATTCCCTCACTGCTGACCCTCCGACAGTGCGGCACTCCCTCAGTACTGACCCTCCGATAATGCGGCGCTCCCTCAGTACTGACCCTCCGATAATGCGGCGCTCCCTCAGTACTGACCCTCCGATAATGCGGCACTCCCTCAGTACTGCACTGGGAGCATGTGTTCAAATCTTTGGATTCAGTCTCGAACACACAACCATGTGAGTCGGAGGTTTGAGCCCCGGTTGATATGGAAAACTCCTGTTCAGCCTGTGCCCCTCTGGACGCTAAAGGGATGCTTACAGATAAGGGGTTAATATTGAAGTCACTTTACACCATCAACAAGATACACTCTTCAGTCTGCATCAGACTGTCGTTATTCCTGTATTGTAATCTGACCTCTTATTGTGAATGGTCTTTGGGAAACACTGGCACCTTCCGCACAGCAATATGGGAATCTCTTCTGATAGATTCTCCCAACCTTGATTTCTGCTTCAGGGTGAAATGCAGAGTAGAGGAGAGCCAGTTATTCAGAGAGGGATGCAGAGAGGCGAGAGGGATGCAGAGAGAAGACAGCGAGATATAGGGACGGAGGGCAAGGAATAGCAAAAGAAAGCACAAAGAAAATCAGGGAGAGGTGGGGAAAAGAGAGAGATGGAGAGAGAGAGACAGGGAGAGAGACAGGGAGAGGGAGATGTAGAGAAGCTGAGAGAGAAGGATAGAAAGTAATGGAGATGGAGAGAGGGAGAAATAGAGAAAGACAGAGGGATATAAAGCAACAGTGAGGGAAAAAGAGAAATAGAGTTGGAGAGAGTGAGACGGAGGGATAGAAAGAGGGAGATATAAAGAAACAGAGAGAGGGACGGAGAGAAATTGAGAAAATAAAGTCGAGAAACATTGAGGTTGCAGGACAGGGAGAGGTAGGGGTGAAGATGACACGGATGTCCTGTTCTGACACGGATATTTCTAATTCATTGTTGGAAAAAAAGTAAATGTGTGGCATAAATTCTGCTCTAATTCCAAATAATTCTGGTTTATATGGAAGAGCAGTTTTCAATCAGTGAGATAATCAAAATGATATATTGCAAGATAATTGGTCCAAGCATTCGATGTAAATATTGTATCGTTCTATTAATCTCAGAGAATGAGCTGTCAAGGTGTCACTCATTTATCAATCTGCATTAAGGATAAAAAGTGAGCGTTTGTAAATGCAGAATGCCAAGTAGCAGAGCCAATGGTCACCTTAACAAACCCTCAGCAATGTAAATAAACAGCTCATTAGGATACACTGAGGCCTAGCACTTTAATGATATTAGCCAACTGACAGATTAATACAGCAAGCTTGTTGGATTCGTTTAAGAAGTTAATAGGGACATGATTATATCAGGGAGTGAAACCAAGTACTGACCCCATGTTATACAAGCAGAGATAGCTGAACGGAGAAGCAAATAAGTGAGAGAGAGTTATAACATGAGAGACAGAAAAAGACAGAGAGAGACAGGCAGAAAGAAAGACAGAGAGAGATTGAAATACAGAGAGAGGCAGAGAGAAAGACAGACAGAAAGTGAGAGAGACAGACAGAAAGTGAGACAGACAGAAAGAGAGAGTCAGAAAGATAGAAACAGCGATAGACAGAGAGAGATAGAGAGATGGAATGAGAGAGAGAGAGAAAGAGAGAGAGAAAGTCAGAGACAGGAAGAGAGAGAGAGACACAGCAAGGGACAGAAAGAGAGAGAAAGAGTGACAGAGCGGGTGAGAGGTACAGTGAGATCACAGAGAGAGAGGTAGAATGAGAGAGAAAGATTTACAGGTTGTGCTGAAGTTACTGCAGAGAGAGAGAGTTATTGTTGGACAGCCTCCTTTCAGAATGTATATCAGCAGCAGAGACAGAGAAACATATCGGCAAGTTAAAACATGCAATTTCATAATAATTACTTAAACAGCAAGATTTTTTTATTCATTCTTGGGATGTGGGTGTCGTTGGCTAGGCCAGCATTTGTTGCCCATCCCTAATTGCCCTTGTTCAGAGGGCATTTAAGAGTCAACCACGTTGCTGTGGGTCTGGAGTCACATGTAGGCCAGACCGGGTAAGAATGACAGATTTCCTTCCCTAAAGGGCATCAGTGAACCAGATGGGTTTTTACAACAATTGACAATGGTTTCATTGTCATTTTTATTCAATTCAAATTCCACCATCTGCAGCGGCACAATCTGTGCCCTGGGTCTCTGGGTTACCAGCCCAGTGACAATACCACCTTGCCACCCACCTCCCCTTAAAATACTTAACAGTAAAACTGGATTTTACCAACAATTTAAAAATGGTATCTTATTAATAATAAACTGAAACAAACATTTAAAACATCAAACTCAATAATAAACAGATAGGGAATTTTCTCCCTTAGAAGGAACTTTACTCTGTATCTTATCCATACTGAGGTGGATGTGAGCATTACAGGGACAGGGAGGGAGAGAGTGTTGGGGAGGGAGTGCACAGTGAGGAGGGAGGGAGGGAGAAAGGGAGGGAGGGAGAGAGGGAGGGAGGGAGAGAGGGAGGGAGAGAGGGAGGGAGGGAGAGAGGGAGGGAGAGAGGGAGGGAGGAAGTGCACGGTGAGGAGAGAGGGAGGGAGGGAGGGAGTGCACAGTGAGGAGGGAGGGAGTGCACAGTGAGGAGGGAGGGAGGGAGAGAGGGAGGGAGGGAGAGAGAGAGGGAGGGAGAGAGAGAGGGAGGGAGAGAGGGAGGGAGGGAGGGAGAAAGGGAGGGGGTGAACAGTGAGGAGGGAGCGAGGGAGAGAGGGAGGGAGGGAGGAGAGAGGGAGGGGGGAGAGAGGGAGGGAGGGAGAGAGGGAGGGAGGGAGAGAGTGAGGAGGTGCTTGGTGCTGTGCAGATGACCCTCTGTGAGGACATGTACATTGTGATTGTGTGGGCCTCCCACTTGCTCTTAGAGAGTTAATACTCTCTGAATAATCCTCCACACTGAAAATTCCTCCACTCTCCATAACCCGGAGAGAGGTTAAAGCTGGTGCAAGGTACAGATCAAAACTTAAGGAGCAGGCTTGTGGAGTGACTCCATACCAATCAGCACTTGCTCCACATGTATTTGCTCCCTACATGATCCAGATGCCTTATCTAGTAATGAAATGAATGCCTCTTGGTTTAAAGACCTGGTGTGTTCCTTTCAGTGTATGAAGCATAAATAACGAGGGCCTGAAAGATCATTTCATCAGCTTCCTCAGGAGTAGAGTGGCTGGAACAATAAACTGGGGCTGTTTGGAGACATCGCTGAGGAGTCTCCCCAGCCTCAAGTCATACAGATGGTGGGTGAAAGATTTCACCTGCAATGTCTCTTTATGCAAATCACCTTGACGTCAGGCTTCTCATGTGCCTGTAGGCCGCAGCCTGCTCCATGCCCTCACTTTGTTCTGTTCTATCACAAAAAGCTGTGTCACTCTTTTTCTGCCGTTATATCCTTGCATTTTCCCAAGGCCATCCCACTGGCTGACAGTCTTGGAGGGGATGTGATGAAAGGACTGTTTTCAGGCAAGGCAGGCTGAACAGAGGCCTGTGTTAGGCCCCAGTTAGAACAAGTTTGCGCACAGTCTCTTGTCACAGGGAGGCCATGGCTGTTATCAGTCATTTCTATCGCACTGTGAGATATCCAAGCAGAACAAACTCAAATCAAAACAAAACCCCCAGCGCATTAAACATCCCAGCAGCTTGGAAATCTCCCACTCCCACTCCCCCCCTCCTAATTTTCATACCTCATTGTTCAAAGATCCCTCTGACACCACCCCCCCCACCAAAACATCCCGCTCCCCAAGTTACCATCTCAGCCCTGAGGGCAGGTATTGCAAAATATTCAGCTATGGAGGCATCGCAGACTCCCATCTACAGGCAGCTCCTCATGGGTGAGCTCAGTCAACCTGGTCTCAAAGGCTGTGGGTTTTTGACTTGGGGTCAGGGTTCATAAGATCATATGAAATAGGAGGAGGCCATTTGACCCCTCGAGCCTGCTCCGCCAATCAGATGGATCATGGCTGATCTGACCGTGTCCTTATAGCCACTTTCTTGCCTTCTTCCCATAACCCTTGACTCCCTTGTCGATGAAAAATCTGTCTAACTCAGCCTTGAATATAATTCAGTGACCCAGCCTCCACTGCTCTCTGGGGAAGAGAATTCCAAAGATTAATGGCCCTCTGAGAGAGGAAAATCCTCATCTTGCTTTTAAAGGGGAGACCCCTTACTTTGAAACGGTGCCCCCTAGTTCTAGATTCCCCGATGAGGGGAAACATCCCCTCAGCATCAACCCTGTCAAAGCCCCTCAGGGGATCTTTCATGTTTCAGTAAGATCACCTTTTATTCTTCTGAATTTCGATAAGGCCCAGGCTATTCAGCCTTTCCTCATAGATAACTGCTTCATCCCAGAGGGCAGTCCAGCGCCGTGGCTTCTCTCTCAACTGCAATTCCTGGTTGAACAGCTTTGTCCCCAGGATTGAGAATAAATTCGACTGGATATCAATGGGGAGCTCATGTCCCTCAGCCAACTTTCCTCCCTTCCTCATCAAGGGTCAGTGAGAATCGGCACCTTCAGGAGAGGAGGGGACCCCTACCCCAGTGAGAGTCAGCACCTTCAGGAGAGGAGGGGACCTGTACCCCAGTGAGAGTCAGCACCTTCAGGAGAGGAGGGGACCTGTACCCCAGTGAGAGTCAGCACCTTCAGGAGAGGAGGGGACCTGTACCCCAGTGAGAGTCAGCACCTTCAGGAGAGGAGGGGACCTGTACCCCAGTGAGAGTCAGCACCTTCAGGAGAGGAGGGGACCTGTACCCCAGTGAGAGTCAGCACCTTCAGGAGAGGAGGGGACCTGTACCCCAGTGAGAGTCAGCACCTTCAGGAGAGGAGGGGACCTGTACCCCAGTGAGAGTCAGCACCTTCAGGAGAGGAGGGGGACCCGTACCCCAGTGAGAGTCAGCACCTTCAGGAGAGGAGGGGACCTGTACCCCAGTGAGAGTCAGCACCTTCAGGAGAGGAGGGGACCCTGTACCCCAGTGAGAGTCAGCACCTTCAGGAGAGGATGGGACCTGTACCCCAGTGAGAGTCAGCACCTTCAGGAGAGGAGGGGACCCCTACCCCAGTGAGAGTCAGCACCTTCAGGAGAGGAGGGGACCCTGTACCCCAGTGAGAGTCAGCACCTTCAGGAGAGGAGGGGACCTGTACCCCAGTGAGAGTCAGCACCTTCAGGAGAGGTAGGGGACCCCGTACCCCAGTGAGAGTCAGCACCTTCAGGAGAGGAGGGGACCTGTACCCCAGTGAGAGTCAGCACCTTCAGGAGAGGAGGGGACCCCGTACCCCAGTGAGAGTCAGCACCTTCAGGAGAGGAGGGGACCTGTACCCCAGTGAGAGTCAGCACCTTCAGGAGAGGAGGGGACCTGTACCCCAGTGAGAGTCAGCACCTTCAGGAGAGGAGGGGACCCCTACCCCAGTGAGAGTCAGCACCTTCAGGAGAGGAGGGGACCCTGTACCCCAGTGAGAGTCAGCACCTTCAGGAAAGGAGGGGACCCCTACCTCAGTGAGAGTCAGCACCTTCAGGAGAGGAGGGGACCTGTACCCCAGTGAGAGTCAGCACCTTCAGGAGAGGAGGGGGTCCCGTACCCCAGTGAGAGTCAGCACCTTCAGGAGAGGAGGGGGACCTGTACCCCAGTGAGAGTCAGCAACTTCAGGAGAGGAGGGGACCTGTACCCCAGTGAGAGTCAGCACCTTCAGGAGAGGAGGGGGTCCCGTACCCCAGTGAGAGTCAGCACCTTCAGGAGAGGAGGGGATCTGTACCCCAGTGAGAGTCAGCACCTTCAGGAGAGGAGGGGACCTGTAGCCCAGTGAGAGTCAGTATCTTCTGGTCAGGAATGTACATTGTTTGAAAAAAAGCAGTAAATTCTGGACATAGTCAGTTGATCTGACAGTGTCTGTCGAGAGGGTGACTGAGTTAACTTTTCAGACTGATGACCATTAATCAGAACTCTTTCTATTTCAGATTTACAGCATCTGTGGTATTTTGCTTTTGTATTAATGTACATTGTGAAGTGTGTAGAACAATGTCCTTGTATTCAGAGAGTTAATATTCTCTGAATAATTCTCCTCACAGAAACCACTTCATGAAGGATTAAGACTGAGTGACTAATTCTCCTCGCTGGTGAGCTGTGCAGCAGACCTAACAAATCGCATCATTTCTTGTCTAAAATGCATCAGTGCTTCAGTGGGATGAAAGACTCAATCGCAGGTTGGCTGCAGATTGTGAGTGAAAGGCTTGTCATGTTTAGCAGGGAGATGTACAGTCACTAGCAGAGACACAAGGCCATTGCACTGCCTCTCATCACTCATTTCCAGGCCACTGTACTCCCAACACACACACTCTTAAAGGGAAATTGGATTTGATGGAAAAACATTGTTAACCTTTCCAACATGGGTCAGGCCTTCAGAATAAATTAGTCCTGAAGGGCAGAGGGCCCACATCCCGAAATCTCAGAGCTCAGGTTGAGTGACAAACCTAGGTGCTGACTCACACTGGGATACAGGGTCCCCCTCCTCTCCTGAAGGTGCTGACTCTCACTGGGATACAGGGTCCCCCTCCTCTCCTGAAGGTGCTGACTCTCACTGGGGTACAGGTCCCCTCCTCTCCTGAAGGTACTGACTCTCACTGGGGTACAGGTCCCCCTCCTCTCCTGAAGGTGCTGACTCTCACTGGGGTACGTGTCCCCCTCCTCTCCTGAAGGTGCTGACACTCACTGGGGTACAGGTCCCCTCCTCTCCTGAAGGTGCTGACTCTCACTGGGGTAGGGGTCCCCTCCTCTCCTGAAGGTGCTCTCACTGGGGTACAGGGTCCCCCTCCTCTCCTGAAGGTGCTGACTCTCACTGGGGTACAGGTCCCCTCCTCTCCTGAAGGTGCTGACTCTCACTGGGGTACAGGTCCCCTCCTCTCCTGAAGGTGCTGACTCTCACTGGGGTAGGGGTCCCCTCCTCTCCTGAAGGTGCTGACTCTCACTGGGGTAGGGGTCCCCTCCTCTCCTGAAGGTGCTGACTCTCACTGGGGTACAGGGTCCCCCTCCTCTCCTGAAGGTGCTGACTCTCACTGGGGTACAGGTCCCCCTCCTCTCCTGAAGGTGCTGACTCTCACTGGGGTAGGGGTCCCCTCCTCTCCTGAAGGTGCTGACTCTCACTGGGCTACGGGTCCCCTCCTCTCCTGAAGGTGCTGACTCTCACTGGGCTACGGGTCCCCTCCTCTCCTGAAGGTGCTGACTCTCACTGGGGTAGGGGTCCCCTCCTCTCCTGAAGGTGCTGACTCTCACTGGGGTACAGGTCCCCTCCTCTCCTGAAGGTGCTGACTCTCACTGGGGTACAGGTCCCCTCCTCTCCTGAAGGTGCTGACTCTCACTGGGGTAGGGGTCCCCCTCCTCTCCTGAAGGTGCTGACTCTCACTGGGGTACAGGTCCCCCTCCTCTCCTGAAGGTGCTGACTCTCACTGGGGTACAGGTCCCCCTCCTCTCCTGAAGGTGCTGACCCTCACTGGGGTACAGGTCCCCCTCCTCTCCTGAAGGTGCTGACTCTCACTGGGGTACAGGTCCCCTCCTCTCCTGGAGGTGCTGACTCTCACTGGGGTACAGGTCCCCCTCCTCTCCTGAAGGTGCTGACTCTCACTGGGGTACGGGTCCCCCTCCTCTCCTGAAGGTGCTGACTCTCACTGGGGTACAGGTCCCCCTCCTCTCCTGAAGGTGCTAACCAATGCTGTTGGAATGAATTTCCTGAATTTCTAGCAGTGTCTGGGCAATGGTCAGGCAAAAATTTTTTATGAGAAGTTAATATTGGAAGTTAAATATTTGAAAAAGTTGGTGTATGTGGATGAGAAAAATTATATTTATCGTACAATTGTAGTAGCTTTTGGTTTCTCTACACATTACAAAGTATGACCATTTATTTAGAGCACAGAAACAGCACCTTCAGATCACAGCTCCATCTGGGTCATTATGTTTCAAATGAGCCTGATCTCATCCTAGTTCATCTAATTCGATGAACCTGTTCCTGTTCCTTTCTCCCAATTGTGTCTACCTAACATCCCCTTAGATGCATCTATTGTATTTGCCAGGACTCTGTGAACTCCTCTGCCTAGCCCTGAACTCACGCCTTTCGAGTTTCTTTTTATTTGTTTATGGGGTGTGGGCTTCACCAGCTAGGCCAGCATTTATTGCCCATCCCTTATTGCCCTTGAGAAGGTGGTGGTGAGCTGCCTTCTTGAACCGCTGCAGTCCCTGTGGTGTAGGTACACCCACAGTGCTGTTAGGGTGGGAGTTCCAGGGTTTTGATCCAGCGACAGTGAAGGAATGGCGATATATTTCCAAGTCAGGATGGTGAGTGGCTTGGAGGGGAATTTCCAGGTGGTGGTGTTCCCATCTATCTGCTGCCCTTGTCCTTCTAGATAGTAGTGACCATGAGTTTGGAAGGTGCTGTCTAAGGAGGTTTGGTGAGTTCCTGCAGTGCTGTTACTGTACATCGGTGGTGGAGGGAGTGAATGTTTGTGGATGTGATGCCGATCAAGCGGGGCTGCTTTGTCCTGGATGGTGTCGGGCTTCTTGAGTGTTGTGGGAGCTGCACTCATCCAGGCAAGTGGGGAATATTCCATCACACTCCTGACTTATGCCTTGTAGATGGTGGACAGGCTTTGGGGAGTCAGGAGGTGAGTTACCTGCTGCAGGATTCCTAGCCTCTGGCCTGCTCTTGTAGTCACACAGTATTTATATGGCTAGTCCAGTTCAGTTTCTGGTCAATGGTGACCCCCAGGATGTTGATAGTAGGGGATTCAGCAATGGTAATACCATTGAATGTCAAGGGACAATGGTTAGATTCTCTCTTGTTGGAGAATGTCATTGCCTGACACTTGTGTGGCGTGAATGTTACTTGCCACTTGTCAGCCCAAGCCTGGATATTGTCCAGGTCTTGCTGCATTTGGACATGGACTGCTTCAGTATCTGAGGAGTCGTGAATGGTGCTGAACATTGTGCAATCATCAGTGACTTCTGACCTTATGATGGAAGGAAGGTCATTGATGAAGCAGCTGAAGATGGTTGGGCCGAGGACACTACCCTGAGGAACTCCTGCAGTGATGTCCTGGAACTGAGATGATTGACCTCCAACAACCACAACCATCTTCCTTTGTGCTAGGCATGACTCCAACCAGCGGAGAGTTTTCCCTCTGATTCCCATTGACTCCAGTTTTGCTAGGGCTCTGTGATGCCACACTTGGTCAAATGCTGCCTTAATGTCAAGGGCAGTCACTCTCACCTCACCTCGGGAGTTCAACTTTATTGTCCATGTTTGAACCAAGACCGAGGTCAGCAGCTGAGTGGCTCTGGTGGAACCCAAACTGCGCACCAGTGAGCAGGTTATTGCTAATCCACTGCCATTCGATAGAACGTTGGTGACCCCTTCCATCAATTCACTGATGATCGAGAGTAGACTAATGGGGCAGTAATTGGCCGGGTTGGATTTGTGCTGCTTTTTGTGTACAGGACATACCTGGGCAATTTTCCACATAGCCAGGTAGATGCCAGTGTTGTAGCTGTACTGGAACAGCTTGGCTAGGGGCATGGCCAGTGCAGGAGAACAAGTCTTCAGCACTATTGCTGGAATATTGTCAGGGCCCATAGCCTTTGCAGTATCCAGTGCCTTCAGTTGTTTCTGGATATCACATGGAGTGAATCGAATTGGCTAAAGACTGGCACCTGTGATACTGGGGACGTCTGGAGGAGGCCAAGATGGATCATCCACTTCTAGCTGAAGATTGTAGTAAATGCTTCAGCTTCATCTTTCGCATGTGGAGAGAAACTCCTCTGTCCCTAGATGCCCCCCCCACCGAACTCATCTTCTCTAAGAGACCCACTTCTTGCTTTCTTGGCCGTATTTCTTCTTAACAGCTGAGCACCCAACTTGCCCTCAGTGATCCCCATGTTAGCTGTTCTCTGTCACTCGTCCTTCTCACCTTCAAATCTGCTGTTATCACCCAGCCCTCAAAATTCCACCATAAGGGTGTTATATCAAAGCAAGTTGTTGTAGAAAAGGAAACAGGAAGAGTGACTTATCTCATTCTAAGCTGATTTTTTTTAAATCAAGTGAAAACCGAGATGTGGGAATGCAGAGGAAAGACTGAGGTTGCTCAGTAAAAATTTTAATGAAAGCATTAAAAGACCACTCAATGGTACATTTTTTCATATGGTTGTGAAATATCTAAATATTTGCACTTAAAATTTTTGTTTAAAACTTATTTGAGATGTTAGAAATTTCACTGAGAGGGGAAAATGGTGCACGGACATTTTTCAGAAAGCATTTTGAGTAATTTGGGAGAAAATGATTTGTGTAACACAAGGTGACAAGGAGCCAATTCAGAAATAGACACAACATTAATATAACTCCCTAGTGGAGCACAAATTACTGACATCACAGAGAAACATAATAGGCAAGTGGGCGAACTTCAGAACCGGCAGAGAACTTTCACAACAGACTTTCAATGAAGAGCAGCTGCACAAGAATGTTAATGCATTAAGGGCAAGATAAGGCATGGCGCGTTATCAATTATATAATAAACTGTGCGTTACTAGGTATAACACTGTATATATTATATAACACACTGTGTGCTACTGGGTATAACACTCGTGATGGATTCTCCCTTTGCTTCAACTGGTGAGTGTCTAGCGAGGAGATCAGCTGCTCACCGTCTAGGTCGCTGTCATTTCATATGTGGCGTTAAACCAAATCTTGACATATATCGTCTTGATATATAATCTCGCGTATATATTATATATAACACACCAAGTGTTACACTCGAGTATATGAAGCACATCATGTGTTACTGAGTGTAACACTCTTGGGGAGCTGAGTGTGGCAGGGAAGAGGCCAAAATCTTGGGATTCATTCAGAGCCCTATCCAAATCTCAGCTCTGGTTTTATGCCATGTTTTACAAATCACTCCTGTACACTTGGCATCCTACAGGGGCCCCTCCTTTATTCATACCCATCATTCAGAGTAACATCCTTGAATCCTGCCACTTCACTGTGCTGGGATTGGGTCCAGTTGGTGTTGTTGGTCTGAAGCAAGGGGGTGTTTAAGCCTTTCTTGTCACACTGCCCACCGAGAATGGATTCCGTTCCAGTCATTCTCACTCCAAGTGCAGTCAGAGTCTATGTGCAGGAGCATCACTGCGAGATGTCGGGGAGAGGGGGAATTAAAGTTGCTGTACCTTTGCACAGTCGCTCGTTTCATAATGAGGTCCCCATTAATCCTCAGAGCTTTATCCTGATGCTGCCGACACCAGCAGTTCAGTCAGTGAGTCTGTCCCATCTCTGGGGGCTTGTCATAGCCGGGCTGGTCCTGCAGGAGAGTGTGGAACCAGCTGCTCCACACGGTCCAGGGAGCCTGGTTTCTCTGCTCCCGATCCGGTTTGGGTTTGCCCCTCCACCCAGTCCATGCTTGCTGAGCTCTTGCTGCTCCCAGCATCCTCTGGACTCAGGTCTACATTGTCTCCGTGGTGACAGGTTACAGCTGCAAGAAAAGATGGAGGTTTTTCATTGATTTGGTTTACTCCCCGGGGAGCACAGAGTGTATCTCCCCCCTGCCCTAAGATAACCTCCACACTGAGTGAGAGAGGGAGCTCCAGCTCCCAATGGTTCTCAGGCACAGGGTCTGGAGCTGCAGCAGCTTCCGGAGCCTTATCCATATCTTTCATCTGCACAGAGGTGGCCGACAGTGAGCTGGGCAGGTCTAGAAATTATGTCCCCACTGACCCCTCGCCCAATACACTGGACTGGAAAAGTTATTCAAAGATCCAGAAGTTTTTTTGCCCATTCGTTTGTGGAATGTGGGTGTCACTGGCAAAGCCAGACCAGGTAAGGATGTCAAATTTCCTTCCATTAAGGGCTTTATGGAACCAGGTGAGTTTTTACAACAATCCGATTTACCAGTAATGGGTAGTTTTTCATTCCAAATTTATTTAATTAGTTGAGTTTAAATTCTCCAGCTGCCAGAGTGGGATTTGAACTCTTGTCTCCAGAGCATTAGACGAGGCCTCTGGATTAATAGTCCAGTAACGTAACCACTGCACTATAATCCTCAAATTACAAGGGAGGCGGTGGTGGGTATGAAGAGGGAAAGGAAAAGAGAGACAGAGTGAGGGGGTGGGGGTGAGGTCAGGACAGGACAGGAAGTTTCTCATTGCAGGTCACACCAGGCAACTGCCTATGCCTGACCCTATAAGCCGACACCTCACCCATCTCCCTGGGTCCACAGCAGCCCTCTTGTGACACTGGGTCTGAGTTGCAGAAAGTAGTCAGCGCCTGTCAAGCTTGGGCAGGTCTGGTGGGTTGGACACTGTCACTACAACTAATCACTGAACGCAGCACCATCAGTCTCCTGCTACCTAGCTCTCCTCCTCTGCCTTCAAGATAGCGAGGGGAGGGCAGGCCTGCCCAGAGATAACAGAGAGCCAGGGGCCAGGGTTATTCGTCAATGCTCCAATCAGCACCCAGGCTCAACCAAGTGAGAAAAACAATAAATGCACAGCGCCTGGAAAATGCAAGGATTGTTACATCCAAGAGTCAAACACTGACCCCAGCACACAACCACCCAGCATTCTATGAAAGTCTTGTGTCAAAGCCCCTGAAAGGTAGAGGCCATATAGTGCACAGTAAGACCCCATTAATACCAGTTGCTCTGCTTTGTCTGCTGATGTTTCATTTTCCTTTTATTTAATTCTTAGGACGTGGGCATTGCAGGCAAGACCAGCATGTATTGCAAATCCCAGACTGCCCTTGAGAAGGTGGTGGTGAGCTGCCTTCTTGAATCATTGCTATCCGTGTGTTGAAGGCACACGTACAATATTGTTAAGGAATCATGTTTTCCACATATCCCCAAATCGATCCCAAACCAATCCCACTGTCCCACTCCCTCGCATAGCCCTGTATCAATCCCCAAATTAATTCCACTGCCCCGCTCTCTCCCCATAACCCTGTATCAATCCCCAAACTAATCCCACTGCCCCGCTCTCTCCCCATAACCCTGTATCAATCCCCAAACTAATCCCACTGCCCCACTCTCTCCCCATAGCCCTGTATCAATCCCAAACTAATCCCACTGCCCCGCTCTCTCCCCATAGCCCTGTATCAATCCCCAAATTAATCCCACTGCACTGTGTTCTGATGAAGTCATATGGACTCAAAACGTTAACTGTGTTCCTCTCCGAAGATGCTGTCAGAACTGCTGAGTTTTTCCAGCTATTTTTTGTTTTTGTTTCAGATTTCCAGCATCTGCAGTATTTTGCTTTTATCCAAATTAATCCCAATGCCCTGTGCGCTCCCCATTGCCATCTCAATCCCAAACTAATCCCACTGCCCCACTCTCCACATAGCCCGGTATCAATCCCAAACAAGATCCAGGCAATGACCATCTCCAACAAGACAGGATCTAACCATCTCCCCATAACTTTCAATGGCATTCCCATCACTGAATCCCCCACTATCAACATCCTGGAGGTTACCAATGACCAGGAACTGAACGGGACTAGCCATATAAATACTGTGGCTACAAGAGCAGGTCAGAGACTAGGAATCCTGCGGAGAGTAACTCATCTCCTGACTCCCCAAAGCCTGTCCACCATTTACAAGGCACAAGTCAGGAGTGTGATGGAATGCTCCCCACTTGCCTGGATGAGTGCAGCTCCCAAAACACTCAAGAAGCTTGTCACTGTCCAGGACAAAGCAACCCACTCGATTGACACCACATCCACAAACACTCACTCCCTAGTGTAGCAGCAGTGTGTACCATCTACAAGATGCACTGCAGGAATTCACCAAGGCTCCTTAGACAGCACCTTCTAAACCAGTGACCTCTACTACCAAGAAGGACAAGGGCAGCAGATACATGGGAACACCACCACCTGGAAATTCCCCTCCAAGACACGCACCATCCTAATTTGGAAATATATCGCCGTTCCTTCACTGTCACTGGGTCAAAATCTTGGAACTCCCTCCCTAACAGCACTGTGGGTGTACCTGCACCACAGGGACTGCAGCGGCTCAAGAAGGCAGCTCACCACGACCTTCTCAAGGGCAACTAGGGATGGGCAATAAATGCTGCCCCAGCCAGTGACACCCACATCCCATGAAAAGAATTTTAAAAGCTAATTGCCCTGTCCTGCAGTGTGTGGTGTGGGCCGCACAGCAGTGACAGCTGGAACCAGGTAGGTACAGAGCCCAGTTGATGGTGATGCAGGGACAGTGGGAGGTGTGAGGAGTGACACTGATCATCACCTGAGGCAGGGCTGGTTACAGTTGCAGTTTTGCGCCTTCTTTTCACATCGCCAGTACACAGCGAGCCAAGGTGGACACTGGTCTGCCTGCTGGGAAAAATGGACAGCCAGAATTAACAGGTTTCTCAGCAACTCCATCTAAACTGTTTAACACAGCAAATATCCAACAATGTCAACACCAGGAACAATGCAGAACACCACAAGGTGGAGGTTTGGGGGGACATTTTGACATCGAGTGAGGATTGGGCAGGTGTGAGGTCTTTGGATAATTCACCCCTTCCTACTGATCCCAGGGTCACTGGACAGTGATCAGGAGCAGGAACCCTGGCTAATTTCCCCTCTCTCTCTCTCTCTCTCTCTCTCTAACCCAGGAATCACTGGACAGTGATCAGGAGCAGGAACCCTGGCTAATTTCCTCTCTCTCTCTCTCTCTCTCTAACCCAGGAATCACTGGACAGTGATCAGGAGCAGGAACCCTGGCTAATTTCCCCTCTCTCTCTCTCTCTCTCTCTCTCTAACCCAGGAATCACTGGACAGTGATCAGGAGCAGGAACCCTGGCTAATTTCCCCTCTCTCTCTCTCTCTCTCTAACCCAGGGATCACTGGACAGTGATCAGGAGCAGGAACCCTGGCTAATTTCCCCTCTCTCTAACCCAGGGATCACTGGACAGTGATCAGGAGCAGGAACCCTGGCTGATTTCCCCTCTCTCTAACCCCCAGGGTCACTGGACAGTGATCAGGAGCAGGAACCCTGGCTGATATCCCCTCTCTCTAACCCAGGGATCACTGGAGTGATCAGGAGCAGGAACCCTGGCTGATTTCCCCTCTCTCTAACCCCCAAGGTCACTGGACAGTGATCAGGAGCAGGAACCCTGGCTGATTTCCCCTCTCTCTAACCCAGGGATCACTGGAGTGATCAGGAGCAGGAACCCTGGCTGATTTCCCCTCTCTCTAACCCCCAAGGTCACTGGACAGTGATCAGGAGCAGGAACCCTGGCTGATTTCCCCTCTCTCTAACCCAGGGATCACTGGAGTGATCAGGAGCAGGAACGCTGGCTGATTTCCCCTCTCTCTAACCCCCAAGGTCACTGGACAGTGATCAGGAGCAGGAACCCTGGCTGATTTCCTCTCTCTCTAACCCAGGGATCACTGGACAGTGATCAGGAGCAGGAACCCTGGCTGATTTCCCCTCTCTAACCCAGGGAAGTGCAAGTGAAATGCTGCTTCACTTGAAAGGAGTGTTTGGGGCCTTGGACGGTGAGGAGGGAGGAGGTAAAGAGGCAGGTGTTGCACCTTCTGCGATTGCATGGGAAGGTGCCGTGGGAGGGAGATGAGGTGTTGGGGGTGAAGGAGGAGTGGACCAGGGTGTCCCAGAGGGAATGAGCCTTACAGAATGTGACGGGGGCGGGGGGGTGAAGGGAAGATGTGTTTGGTGGTGGCATCATGCTGGAGTTGGCGGAAATGGCGGAGGATGATACTTTGAATGCGGAGGCTGGTGGGGTGATAAGTGAGGACAAGGGGGACCCTATCATGGTTCTGGGAGGGAGGAGAAGGTGTGAGGGCAGAGGTGCAGGAGATGGGTCGGACACGGTTGAGGGCCCTGTCAATGACCGTGGTAGGGGGAACCTCAGTTAAGGAAATAGGGAGACGTATCAAGTTATGTCAAGGAGCAGGAACCCTGGCTGATTTCCTCTCTCTCTAACCCCCAGGGTCACTGGACAGTGATCAGGAGCAGGAACCCTGGCTGATTTCCCCTCTCTCTCTAACCCAGGGATCACTGGACAGTGATCAGGAGCGGGAACCCTGGCTGATTTCCCCTCTCTCTCTAACCCAGGGATCACTGGACAGTGATCAGGAGCAGGAACCCTGGCTGATTTCCTCTCTCTCTAACCCAGGGATCACTGGACAGTGATCAGGAGCAGGAACCCTGGCTGATTTCCTCTCTCTCTCTCTAACCCAGGGATCACTGGACAGTGATCAGGAGCAGGAACCCTGGCTGATTTCCTCTCTCTCTCTAACCCCCAGGGTCACTGGACAGTGATCAGGAGCAGGAGCCCTGGCTGATTTCCCCCTTCTCTCTCTAACCCAGGGATCACTGGACAGTGATCGGGAGCAGGAACCCTGGCTGATTTCCCCTCTCTCTCTCTCTCTATAACCCAGGGGTCACTGGACAGTGATCAGGAGCAGGAACCCTGGCTGATTTCCCCTCTCTCTCTCTAACCCAGGGATCACTGGACAGTGATCAGGAGTAGGAACCCTGGCTGATTTCCCCTCTGTCTCTCTAACCCAGGGATCACTGGACAGTGATCAGGAGCAGGAACCCTGGCTGATTTCCCCTCTCTCTCTCTAACCCAGGGATCACTGGACAGTGATCAGGAGCAGGAACCCTGGCTGATTTCCTCTCTCTCTCTCTAACCCAGGGATCACTGGACAGTGATCAGGAGCAGGAACCCTGGCTGATATCCCCTCTCTCTCTAACCCAGGGATCACTGGACAGTGATCAGGAGCAGGAACCCTGGCTGATATCCCCTCTCTCTAACCCAGGGAACACTGGACAGTGATCAGGAGCAGGAACCCTGGCTGATTTCCTCTCTCTCTAACCCCCAGGGTCACTGGACAGTGATCAGGAGCAGGAACCCTGGCTGATTTCCCCTCTCTTTCTAACCCAGGGATCACTGGACAGAGATCAGGAGCGGGAACCCTGGCTGATTTCCTCTCTCTCTAACCCCCAGGGTCACTGGACAGTGATCAGGAGCAGGAACCCTGGCTGATTTCCCCTCTCTCTCTAACCCAGGGATCACTGGACAGTGATCAGGAGCAGGAACCCTGGCTGATTTCCCCTCTCTCTCTCTAACCCAGGGTCACTGGACAGTGATCAGGAGCAGGAACCCTGGCTGATTTCCTCTCTCTCTAACCCAGGGATCACTGGACAGTGATCAGGAGCAGGAACCCTGGCTGATTTCCTCTCTCTCTAACCCAGGGATCACTGGACAGTGATCAGGAGCAGGAACCCTGGCTGATTTCCCCTCTCTCTAACCCAGGGACCACTGGACAGAGATCAGGAGCAGGAACCCTGGCTGATTTCCTCTCTCTCTAACCCAGGGAACACTGGACAGTGATCAGGAGCAGGAACCCTGGCTGATTTCCCCCCTCTCTCTCTCTAACGCAGGGGTCACTGGACAGTGATCAGGAGCAGGAACCCTGGCTGATTTCCTCTCTCTCTCTCTAACCCAGGGACCACTGGACAGAGATCAGGAGCAGGAACCCTGGCTGATTTCCTCTCTCTCTATAACCCAGGGATCACTGGACAGTGATCAGGAGCAGGAACCCTGGCTGATTTCCCCTCTCTGTTCCTAACCCAGGGATCACTGGACAGTGATCAGGAGCAGGAACCCTGGCTGATTTCCTCTCTCTCTAACCCAGGGGTCACTGCACAGTGATCAGGAGCAGGAACCCTGGCTGATTTCCTCTCTCTCTAACCCCCAGGGATCACTGGACAGTGATCAGGAGCAGGAACCCTGGCTGATTTCCCCCCTCTCTCTCTCTAACCCGGGGATCACTGGACAGTGATCAGGAGCAGGAATCCTTTATCTTTGGCCCACCCCGGACAGCGCTGAGACTCGTTCTGTTTTAAATGCTGTGCTCTGTGATGTTGCTGCACCCATAGCTGAGACTTACCTGGATTTGTGCTGAAGGGTGGAGCACTTCCTGTGAGAGCTGTCAGTTAGAACCTCCAGTGGGTACAGAGGTACCAAAGGGTTAAACTGCAAAGCAAAGATGGCAAAACAACATTACAGCAAGACAGGACCTGTGGGGAGTTTGCATTTTTTAAGCAGGCAAGGATCCTGAAACTTTGCTGCAATGGGTGTTAGAATCAGATCTCTGAGACTGAGGTTTTCTTTCACAAATTGGAAGGGTTTGGCCTGATCTGGATAAAAGCAAAAAACTGCGGATGCTGGAAATCTAAAACAAAAACAAAACTACTTGGAAGAACTCAGCCGGTCTGACAGCATCTGCGGAGAGGGATACAGTTGATGTTTTGAGTCCGTGTGACCTTTCATCAGATGAAGGGTCATTCAGACTCGAAACGTTAACTGTGTCCCTCTCCGCAGATGCTGTCAGACCTGCTGAGTTTTTCCAGGTAGTTTTGTTTTTGGCCTGATCTGGACATGTGGATGCCAACCTGGGATTCTTGGGAACTGTAAACAAGCAGACCTCATCCAAGAACTCACCGGATCTATAGGGGACTTGAGAAGGAGTTGTTTGTTTGTGATGAACTGTGAAGCATTTTAATTAATGAAGCCCCAGGAGACAGAAAGGCAATCACACAGGAGAGAGAAGAAACGGAAGTTGAGAAGCTGCTGGTTTTGAAGGCAGTCTTGTTGGGGAACAGGCTGAGGAAGGAAGGGTACCCTAACTGGCTCTCTCTCACTACCCTGCCTGCAATTGTGCGTGGCTTTCAATGTATAGCCAGAGTACCTCATCTGAGTGTAACTGGTCTGAATTTGGACCTGCAAAGCCGAGACCAGTCGGTGAGAACTTCCAGGCGTCCACCAGGACCAGCAGCCCATCTTCACACGAGGGAACTCCAGGTGCAGTGTGTGTGGTGTGGTGTGTGTGATGTGTGTGTGTGTGTGTGTGTGTGTGTGGTGTGTGTGATGTGTGTGTGTGTGTGGTGTGTGTGGTGTGTGTGTGTGTGTGTGTGTGTGTGGTGTGTGTGTGTGGTGTGTGTGTGATGTGTGGTGTGTGGTGTGTGTGATGTGTGGCATGTGTGATGTGTGTGTGTGTGTGATGTGTGTGTGTGTGTGTGGGGTGTAGGGTGTGTGTGTGTGTGATGTGTGTGGTGTGTGTGATGTGTGTGATGTGTGGCATGTGTGATGTGTGTGTGTGTGGTGTGTGTGTGTGTGTGTGGGGTGTAGGGTGTGTGTGTGTGTGTGTGTGTGTGTGAGATGTGTGTGGTGTGTGTGATGTGTGTGATGTGTGGCATGTGTGATGTGTGTGTGTGTGGTGTGTGTGTGTGATGTGTTTGGTGTGTGTGGTGTGTGTGATGTGTGTGATGTGTGGCATGTGTGACGTGTGTGTGTGTGGTGTGTGTGTGTGATGTGTGTGGTGTGTGTGATGTGTGTGATGTGTGGCATGTGTGATGTGTGTGTGTGTGGTGTGTGTGTGTGTGTGGGGTGTAGGGTGTGTGTGTGTGTGTGTGTGTGTGATGTGAGTGGTGTGTGGTGTGTGTGGTGTGTGTGATGTGTGGCATGTGTGTGTGTGGTGTGTGTGTGTGATGTGTGTGATGTGTGTGTGTCTTGTGTGTGTGTGTGTGTGGGGTGTATGTGTGTGTGTGTGTGATGTGAGTGGTGTGTGTGGTGTGTGTGATGTGTGTGATGTGTGGCATGTGTGATGTGTGTGGTGTGTGTGGTGTGTGGTGTGTGTGATGTGTGTGATGTGTGTGTGGCGTGTGTGTGTGTGTGTGTGGGGTGTAGGGTGTGTGTGTGGTGTGTGTGTGTGTGGTGTGTGTGTGTGTGGTGTGTGTGTGTGTGTGATGTGTGTGTGTGGGGTGTAGGGTGTGTGTGTGGTGTGTGTGTGTGTGTGTGATGTGTGTGTGTGTGTGGGGTGTAGGGTGTGTGTGTGTGTGATATAGGGTGTGTGTGTGTGTGTGTGGGGTGTAGGGTGTGTGTGTGTGTGGGGTGTAGGGTGTGTGTGGGGTGTGTGTGTGTGTGTGGGGTGTGGGGTGTAGGGTGTGTGTGTGTGTGTGTGTGTGTGTGTGGGGTGTAGGGTGTGTGTGGGGTGTGTGTGTGTGTGTGGGGTGTAGGGTGTGTGTGTGTGTGTGTGTGTGGGGTGTAGGGTGTGTGGGGTGTGTGTGGTGTGTGTGTGTGTGTGTGTGTGGTGTGTGGTGTGTGTGTGTGTGTGTGATGTGTGTGTGTGGGGTGTAGGGTGTGGGTGTGTGTGTGTGTGTGTGTGTGTGATGTAGGGTGTGTGTGTGTGTGTGATGTAGGGTGTGTGTGTGTGTGTGTGGGGTGTAGGGTGTGTGTGTGTGTGTGGGGTGTAGGGTGCGTGTGGGGTGTGTGTGTGTGTGTGTGTGGGGTGTAGGGTGTGTGTGGTG
This sequence comes from Cetorhinus maximus, assembly GCF_964194155.1. Classification (NCBI taxonomy): domain Eukaryota; kingdom Metazoa; phylum Chordata; class Chondrichthyes; order Lamniformes; family Cetorhinidae; genus Cetorhinus; species Cetorhinus maximus. Next base: position 1,141,688 of record NC_135896.1, read on the forward strand.
TGTGTGTGTGTGGTGTGTGTGTGGGGTGTAGGGTGTGTGGGGTGTGTGGAGTGTGTGGGGTGTGTGTGTGTGTGTGTGTGTGTGTGTGTGTGGTGTGTGTGTGGGGTGTAGGGTGTGTGGGGTGTGTGTGGTGTGTGTGTGTGTGTGTTGTGTTTTTGTTTTTGTGTGTGTGTGTGTGGTGTTTGTGGTGTGTGTGTGTGTGGTGTGTGTGTGGTGTTTGTGGTGTGTGTGTGTGTGTGTGTGTGGTGTTTGTGGTGTGTGTGAGTGTGTGTGCGCTGGGGGAATTCTTTGGGAAGAGATGATAGTTATACTTCCCCATTACAATTGGGTGTTAACCAGGACTTGCAACTTGTTAAACGGAAGCTTTGATAAAAATAAATGAGTCATTCTGAGTGTTTGAAAGAAGCCGGGTCAGAGTCTCTTTTCTTCTGGGTATGAGAGGTTTCGGTAAATAATTGGCTATCCTGGTGAGAAAATGAAACATTTAAATGAAAGGGACAGCCCTGCAGAGTAGTGGGGCTGGATAATTCACACACTCCTCCCATCCCGGCCGTAACATGGGGACCGGGAGAAACCTGACCCCCACCCCCACCCCCCGGGGCAGAGAGACTCCCGCACGGTGATGCACCCTAATATCACCGCAATATCAATTCCCCCCGCCCGCCACCCACCACCACCAGGACATGGGGGGGTCCTCATGAAGCCGCCACTGTGCCAAACAACAGCCACAGCGGCTACAGAGTCCACCAAGCCAGGCTGGAGCAGGGGGAGGAAACATCCTAACCCACCAACAGACCAAGATCTCTGTGTCTATGTCTCTGGACAGGACCAGGTACTGCAGCGGGTTAAAAGCAGTCCTTTCACTTACAGGGGAACATGTTTATACTCTCTCATGTTGCACATGTACTAGAATATTCTATAACATTGAGTCTAGAAGATTAAGGGGTGATCTGATTAAATGTTTAAGATGATCAAAGGGTTTGACAGGGTAGATAGAGGGAAGCTATTTCTGCTGGTGGGGGTTTGGGGAGAGGAGTCCCAAACAAACCTAAAATTCAAGTCAGGCCACTCAGGGGTGATGTCAGGAAGCACTTCTTCCAAGGAGAGTAAATGGAGTTGAGATGCAAATCAACGAATCCACTTCTTCAATGGGGGACAGGCATCATAACAAGATCAAGAGGGGCTGAATGGCCTCCTCCTGTTCCTGTGTAACAGGCTCAAGGGGCTGAATGGAGCAAGGGGATGCACGGAGAGGAGACTATGCCGGAGTGAGACATGGACAGTGTGTGTAGTTGGTAGTTTGATTCAGGCGGGAATTCGGTGCAGTGAGGCAGAGAGGTTCTCCCGTCTCTACTTTCTTTCAGCCTCCAGCGGCTGGTGAGTTTCATCCCCTTTGTCTCCACCAAAAACGTCGATAAAAAGGAAAAGAAATAGAATGAGGCTAAACTAACCAAAATTATAAAACAGATTGTAAGGCCTTTAATAAGTATATAAAAAGGAAGAGAGTAGCTATTGTTATGACCAATGCAGTTGGTAAAGCGGAGTTATTTAAAAATCCCAGAGGGAAACTTTAAACAACTGTCATAACCTATTATTTTAAGTGATTATGTTTGAGATGCAACTCTAAATTCAGGAATCAGACCACCAGTTCTCGAGGTTTTATATTTAACTAAATGAAACATTTTATTAATTTACACAGGTTAAAATATGTATATTCATGGCTACAAATTATTACTATCATAACTTTTCACAAATTCCCAAACTAATCTCCATTAAGGCAACAGCAATCCATAGACTTAACCAAACACCAGGCAAAGCATTTTCACCTTACAAATTCAAAATGAGGTTCTTTTCACTTTGGTTCCTGTGGAGACAGCTGGAGGTTTACAGCTACCTTTTGATCTCACATTGCCTCTGCTCTGCACAACCGAAAACTACTGAAGTTATACCTACCACCCCCATTGAATGTAAATACTCATTGTATCAACAACCTCTTCTGACAATAAAACTCCTCTCATAGCACCAATTTTATTAGTAATATAAACATATTGCTTGGTATCGGCTAGAAAGGTGTCAGTTTTCACCCCACTTCTTGAATGCTCTATTCAAAAAATACAAATGCACTCTACCTCTCTTACATATCAAAACTAGTACACATCAGAGCACCCAGACTAACTGGCTTTAAACCAATTAAGACACACCCACAGACTAAACCTCTATTTTAAAAGAAAAATATTTTCCAATATTATATACATTAATAGCTTCATGACACTAAAGTAAACTTTGTCCCTTAGAAGCGGAGAATGGAGAGAAATCATCAAGGGGAATGAGGAAATGGCAGAGGCATTGAACAAATATTGTGTCCGTCTTCACAGTAGAAGACACGAGTTTCATTCCAGAAGCAGAGGGTACCCTAGGGGCCATCAAGAGTGAGGAAATTAAGGAAATTAATATCAGCAGAAAAAAAGTATTGGAGAAACTTAAGGGACTAAAATATGACAAATCCCTGGGACCTGCTGGCTTGTACCTCGGGTGCAAAGAGACTTCAAGGAGATTTAGACAGGCTAAGTGAGTGGGCAAGAACATGACAGATGAAATATTATATGGAAAAATGTAAAGTTATCCACTTTGGTAAGAAAAACAGAAATGCAGAGCATTTCTTAAATGGTGAGAGATTGGGAAGTGTTGATGTCCAAAGGGACCTGGGTGTCCTTGTTCATGAGTCACTGAGAGCTAACATGCAGGTGCTACAAGCAATTAGGAAGGGGTGTGTTGGCCTTTATTGCAAGAAGATTTGAGTACAGGAGCAAGGAGGTCTTGCTGCTATTGTATAGAGCCTTGGTGAGACCACACCTGGAGTATTGTGTACAGTTTTTGTCTCTGTATCTAAGGAAGGATATATTGGCCAGAGAGGGAGTGCAACGAAGGTTCAGCAGACTGATTCCTGGGATGGCGGGATTGTCGTATGAGGGAAGATTGAGGAGATTGAGGAGACTGGGCCTGTAATCTCTAAAGTTTAGAAGAATGAGAGGTGACCTCATTGAAGCGTACAGAATTCTTACAGGGCTCGACAAGGTAGATGCAACAAGGATATTGCCTCTGGTTGGGGGGGTCTAAAACCAGGGGACACAGTCTCACAATAAGGGATAGGCCAATTAGGACCTAGATGGGGAATTTCTTCAGTCAGTGGATGGTGAATCTTTGGAATTCTCTACCCCAGAGGGCGCGGAGGCTCAGCCATTGAGTATGTTCAAAGCAGAGGTCAATAGAGTTCTAGACACCGATGACATCAAGGAATACAAGGATTGTGTGGGAAGATGACATTGAGGTAGAAGGTCAGCTATGTTCTAGTTAAAAGGCAGAGCAGGCTCGAGGGGCCGAATGGCCTATTCCTGCTCCTATGTTTTGATGTTCTAAAAGGGATAGCGACAGAGATAGTGGATGTGCTGGCCACGATTTCCCAAAATTTCTCAGATTCAGGAACGGTCCCATCAGATTGGAAGTTGGAAACTTTTCAAGAAAGAAGGGAGAGAGAAAACAATGAACTAGAGGCCAGTTAGCCTAATATCAGTTGTTGGGAAAATGCTGGAATCTATTATTAAGGAAGACTTAACAATGCACTTAGAATAGCATAGTATAATTAGGACAAGTCAACTTTATTTTACTAAAAGGAAATCCTGTTTAACAAATTTATTAGAGATTATTGAGGATATAAGTAGTAGGGTAGCTAAAGGGGAACCAGTAGATGTAGTATATCTGGATTTCCAAAAGGGATTTGATGAGGTGCCACACAAAGATTAATAGGCAAGATAAGGGCTCATGGAGTTGGGGGTAATATATTAGCATAGGTAGAGGATTGGTTAATGGATAGAAAACAGAATGTGGGCATAAACAGGGCTTTTTCAAGTTGACAGGCAGTGAATAGTGGAGTGTCACAAGGATCAGTGTTGAGGCCTCAGCTATTTACAATCTATATTCATGCCTTAGACAAAGAGATGGAGAGTAATGTGTCTGAGTTTGCTGATGATACCAAGCTAGGTGGGAAGGTAAGCTGTGGGGAGGACACAGAGAGGCTGCAAAGAGAAATAGACAGGTTAGGTGTGTGGGCAACAAGATGGCAGATGGAGTATAATGTGGGGAAGTGTAAATTATTCACTTTGGTCGCCAGAATAGAAAAATAGAATATTTTTTAAAAGGTGAGAAACTTGTAAGTGTTGATGTTCAAAGAGATTTGGATGTGCTGGTACAAGGAACGCAGAAAGTCAGCTTTGGTGAGACACATCTGGAATACTGTGTGCAGTTTTGGTCTCCACATTTAAGAAAGGATATACTTGCATTGGGGGTGGTACACCAAAGGTTCACTAGATTGGACCCTGGGATGAGGGGGTTGTCCTCAGAGGCTGAGTAAATTGGGTCTATATTCTCTGGAATTTCAAAGAATGAGAGGTGATCTCATTGAAACCTACAAGATTCTGAAGGGGCTCGATAGAGGAGACGCTGAGAGATTGTTTCCACTGGTCGGTGAATCTAAAACACAGGGACACAGTCACAGGATAAGGCGCCGATCATTTAGGGCCGGGATGAGGAGAAATTACTTCACTCAAAGGGCTGTGAATCTTTGGAATTCTCTACCCCAGAGGGTTGTGGATGCTGCTTCACTGAATAAATTTAAAGCTGGGAAAGACTGATTGATGTCTCACAGGAAATCAAGGGATATGGGAAGCGGACAGGAAAGTGGAGTTAAAGCCTAAGATCAGTCAAGATTGTACTGAATGGTGGAGCTGGCTGGACAGGCCATATGGTCGACTCCAGCTCCTGTTTCTTGTGTTCTTGGGAATGGCCCCATCCTATTCCTGTGTAACAGGCTCGAGAAGGGCTGAGTGGCCTCCTCCTGTCCCTGTGTAACAGGCTCGAGAGGGGCCGAGTGGCCTCCTCCTGTCCCTGTGTAACAGGCTCAAGAGGGGCCGAGTGGCCTCCTGCTGTTCCTGTGTAACAGGCTCAAGAGGGGCCGAGTGGCCTCCTCCTGTTCCTGCATTCCCAAACCTCACAGATAATGGTCTCTCTAGCCAACCCTCTCTGCCTTCTGCAAGCTTTTTCTAAAGGGTGTTTCCTCATCAAATTTACAACAGCCAAGAATCCAAACCAGAACTTCTAATAATTCAAGAAGAATTTCAGTACCGGGGTAAGCAGGAGAAAAACAGAGCGTTCAACTTACCCCTCGCAGGGATTGAAGCCGGTTCAGTACACTCCACTCTCGGTACTGACCCCGCACACAGAAGTTTCTCCGCAATCTACAACAGGGAAGAGAATCATCTGAACACACCCACATTCATGGAGCACTCAGAAAGACAGACACAGCTCGTGGCAGGGTCCCCACCTCCCCTGGACCCTGTCTCCTTTCCTGGCTGAAGCAGGGAAAGTCGGCCAGAGATCAGTCCAGGCATTGAGCAAAACCCCCCACATCCACCCAGAGTAACTGAGGGAGTGAGAAGCTCAGGCTGCAGCAGGTCAGGTTGGTAACCTCATCGAGAGGTTCAGCTGCCTTATACACAACAACAGATACCACTCCCATTTTGGACACAGCAAAATCAATGAGCTGAAGGGAGGGGTACATGGGGTAAAGGTGTGTCAGCATCTTCAAGTCACAGGGCTGAGTGTCTCAGTTTTCACAGCTTCCCACACCAATGGGGTATTAAAGGCTCCCTTGAATGTTTGAATATTGCCACTTACTCCTTCTGATAGGGGTCCTGCCCAAAGTGACTCACTCTCTCATTCGGGATCGCACCTACAGGGCCCTCCTGCTAGAACAGATACAGACACAAATTACTTCACAGAGTCAAAGCTCACAGAAGGTAGCCATTTGGCCCATCGCACCCATGCTACCTCTTTGAAAGAGCTATCCAATTACCCCCACTCTCCTCCTCTTTTCCTATTCTTGTACAGTCCTTATTCACTACCTCCAGCTAGAAAAGGTACGATTTGTAAATCCAACTGGGAATCTGTAATGAGGGGTCAGTGTGTGATATGAGAAGAGCCAGTGACTGCAGGGGTCAACTCCAACCCCTCTCTCTCCCTCTCTCCTCCCAGCTTTCTCTCCCTGTCTACCTCTCCTTTCCCTGCCCCATACTTCCTCTGCATCCCTCTCTCCCCTGTCCCCTCACACCCCTCTTCCTCCTCCTCCCCACTTCCTTCCTTCTTCCCCATCCCCCTACACCTTCCACCCATTCCCATCTCTCTGTCTCTTTCTCCCTCCTCTCCTTCTTTTCCTGATCGTTCTATCCATCTCTTTTCTGTGGGATCTTGCTGTATATCAGGTTTCCCTTTATTACAACAGTGACCGCACTTCACGAATTCTTCATTGCTTGAGGTTGTGAAAGGGACTGCATAAAGGGACTGCATAAAGGGACTGCATAAAGGGTCTGCATAAAGGGACTGCATAAAGGGACTGCATAAAGGGTCTGCATAAAGGGACTGCATAAATGCAAGCTCATTGTTTTAGGGTCAGTACTGAGAGTGTTAACACGATGACTATAAAATTCACCCTGGATTTAATTGTTGATTTCTAAAATGAGACATTCTGTCAATCAGTTTGGAGATTACTCACAGACAAGACTCGCTGGAACTAAACAGAAGCCAATGTCTTCAAATTATCAGCTAATAACTCACCATCGACATGCTAACTGTTTACATTTCAATTATTCTTGATTACTCAGTAATAGAAGAGTTTGTCTCCACTCATTCACATTGAGCAGCCTCATTATTTATCAGTTCAATTATATGGCCCTGAAAACAGCTCACAATCCCAAAATAACCAACTCCCAGCTCACTGGAATCAGGAAGAATTAATGAGCAAAACATAGCTCACACGACCTGCCTGAGAGCTCAGAAAACCGACACGAGAGGCAGAGATCAGAGAGACAGGGGAGGGTGAGGGAGAAGGAGAGGCGGGAGAGTGAGTGAGGGCTGGTGGGCGAGAGAGGGCGCAAGAGAAATAAGTCATGAGGAGAGGAAGAGGAGGATGTTAAAAGCAATGGCAGCCCAGGGACGTGCTGAAGCCGCAGGCTGGGGCAGGTGTAACACAAACATGTGAAGGCAGGGGAGGCTGAGTAACACTCTGGACAACACGTTGGACATTGTCCCCCTCCCCCCCCACCACCCAGTCTCCCAGCGCTTCCCTCCCAGTCCCTCCCTAGCCCCCAGCTTGTCCCTCCCTAGCCCCCAGCTCCCGGTCCCTCCCTAGCCCCCAGCTCCCGGTCCCTCCCTAGCCCCCAGCTCCCGGTCCCTCCCTAGCCCCCAGCTCCCGGTCCCTCCCTAGCCCCCAGCTCCCGGTCCCTCCCTAACCCCCAGCTCCCGGTCCCTCCCTAGCCCCCAGCTCCCGGTCCCTCCCTGACCCCCAGCTCCCGGTCCCTCCCTGACCCCCAGCTCCCGGTCCCTCCCTAGCCCCCAGCTCCCGGTCCCTCCCTAGCCCCCAGCTCCCGGTCCCTCCCTAACCCCCAGCTCCCGGTCCCTCCCTAACCCCCAGCTCCCGGTCCCTCCCTAGCCCCCAGCTCGTCCCTCCCTAGCCCCCAGCTCCCGGTCCCTCCCTAACCCCCAGCTCCCGGTCCCTCCCTAACCCCCAGCTCCCAGTCCCTCCCTAGCCCCCAGCTCGTCCCTCCCTGCACCAACAGCATTACCTTGCCTGTCAGACGCCTTCGACCTTTCCGTATGCAGCGGGCTGCAATCCCTGGGAGACGGTTCAGCCGAGCGTGGTAACCTGAGGAAGCAGAAAACAAAACTGGCGTCTGTTACTAAACACAGCAAACCAGGGGACATACAGAGCAGGGCAGTGGGGACAGCAGGAGGGGAAGACAGTTGCAATAAGAGAGGTGGAGCGTGGGGGGAAGAATTGGATGTACATCATGTTCAGGGTTTGGTTCTGCACTCCCACTTCAGTCTCAGCTCTCCTCACCTCTCTGTGCTGGCCGAGAGGGCAGCAGGAATGCAGGTGAGGCATACTGTCCTACACCCTGGTCCTCGTCTGCCAGCGGCGCTTTGAGCTGCGTGTCACAGTGAGGGAGCAGCTTGGGGATACGGAACCCTTGTTCACATTCACCCTCGTAGAACCAGTCACTCTGCTCATCATCACCTGTGGACAAACAGTACAAACACGAGTCAGCAATCCATTTACTGTGCAAATCCAGATAATAAACCCCACCCAGGAGACGCAACCCTCACATACCCTGGGAACGAGGGCGGCCGGAACTGTCAGGAGCAGCAGTGGAGTTGAGTTTAGAAACGCCCAACGCCGCAAAGTATCAGACCTAGTTCCTCTTGTACATTACACCATTTTACCAGAAAGAATAAACTTGCATTTCCATAGCATCGTTTATTACCTCAGGTTTTTCCCAACGTGCTTTACAGCCAATGAAATACCTTTGAAGTGTAGTTCCCTCCCTAACAGCACTGTGGGTGTACCTACACCACACGGACAAAATCCTGGAACTCCCTCCCTAACAGCACTGTGGGTGTACCTACACCACATGGACTGCAGCGGTTCAAGAAGGCAGCTCACCACCACCTTCTCAAGGGCAATTAGGGATGGGCAATAAATGCTGGCCCAGCCGGTGAAGCCCACATCCACTGAACAAATGAAGAAAAATCTGTAATAGATTAACTGGCCCTAATCTATTTCTAGCGACTTGCTGTGTGTAAATTGGCTGCTGAGTTTCCTACATTATAACAGGGATGAAAGTTTGAATGAAAGAACTTTCTCTCCCCACAGATGCTGTCGGACCTGCTGAGTATTTCCAACAGTTTCTGTTTCTCTTTCAGGTTTTCAGCATCCACAGAACTTTGCTTGTCACAGTGACTATCCTATTTCATTGACCATAGAGGACCTCGGGCCAGCCACTGAAGCCAGTCTCCAATGCCTTCCAAAGAGAGACAATATTCAGAGAGACAGAATCAGCTCAGCACTTCTTACAGTTTAAGGAGACTTGGGGATGAGAAGTTCACGGTCTCTCCACCGAACTCCAAGCAGAAATACAGACTGACCATCTCCTATCCTCAGCCCTCAATCCGGCCATTCCTCTACTTCCCTCATTGCCTCCCCTCCCCCATTCCGAAGCACAACTCCCAATGCACAGGACTGTCACTCACCTCATCTCGCTGCTGCTGTAGACTTGTTCAGACAAAGTGTTCTGACAACTGTTAAATTTCTTGCCATTTCCAAAGCCAATGTGATTAGCAAACCTTTCACTCCTCATTAACTCAAACCGACAAGTTCTCATTAACACAGACACGCAGCTAACAACAGCAGCCCTGGGAAACCGTGTCCAGACGTGCCAGGCTACAGCTCTCTACCTTGTCTAAACTCACCCAGTGTCACTGTTTAAACTGTTTAACCCAATACACCCAGACCTCAGGGCACAGAGGGCACACCAAGGTTACCTGGGGAATCAGTTTGACTCAGTCACTGCTCCCTGCAGATGGATCTGTCCTGGGAGATCTGGGGATACCCCTGGGACAGGGGCTACAAAGATCCACAAAACCCTTTTCACTCCTACTGGGTAATTATTCCCTCCACACTGTCCGCGTCAAACATTCCCAGGACAGGTACAGCACGGGGTTAGATACAGAGTAAAGTTCCCTCTACACTGTCCCCGTCAAACACTCCCAGGGCAGGTGCAGCACAGGGTTAGATACAGAGTAAAGCTCCCTCTACGCTGTCCCCATCAAACACTCCCAGGACAGGTACAGCACGGGGTTAGATACAGAGTAAAGCTCCCTCTACGCTGTCCCCATCAAACACTCCCAGGACAGGTACAGCACGGGGTTAGATACAGAGTAAAGCTCCCTCTACACTGTCCCCATCAAACACTCCCAGGACAGGTACAGCACGGGGTTAGATACAGAGTAAAGCTCCCTCTACACTGTCCACATCAAACACTCCCAGGACAGGTACAGCACGGGGTTAGATACAGAGTAAAGCTCCCTCTACACTGTCCACATCAAACACTCCCAGGACAGGTACAGCACACGGTTACATACAGAGTAAAGCTCCCTCTACACCGTCCCCCATCAAACACTCCCAGGACAGGTACAGCACGGGGTTAGATACAGAGTAAAGCTCCCTCTACGCTGTCCCCATCAAACACTCCCAGGGCAGGTACAGCACGGGGTTAGATACAGAGTAAAGTTCTCTCTACACTGTCCCCATCAAACACTCCCAGGACAGGTACAGCACGGGGTTAGATGCAGAGTAATGCTCCCTTGTGCTCTATAGTTCAATGCCATGAGTTCCTCAGTTAATGTCAGTTCTTTCACTGTCTATTGAAGGGCTATTTCGGAATTGATTGTGGTGGGGTCTGGGACCAGCTGCAGCCATTGCAAAGTATTCACAATCAAACATGTTGGTGTTAATCCTCCACACAAGCCTCCTTCCACACTACTTCCTCTCACTCTGTCAACTTATGCTTCTAATTATTTCTCAATAATCTATGTTGCTTCCCTTTAAATACATTCAAGCTATTTGTCTCAACCACTTCCTGTGCCAGTGCATTACACATTCACACCACTCTCCAGGTGAAGAAGTTTCTCCTGCATTCCCAATCAGATTTATTAGTGACAACCTTGTATCAATAGCCCTAGTTTTTGTCTCACCCTCTCCATGCCACCCTATCAATCCCTGTCATACTCTTAAAGAGCTCTATCAGGCCACCCCTCAGCCTGCAGGAACCCCAGCCTGTTCCAATTTTCCTGATAGGTATAACCTCTCAGTTCTGGTAATAGGAGAGAACACGGAGCACCAAAGGGACATCCCCATTCCCCAGTGCAGCAAAGGGCTAAGTGGTATAGGATGAGAGGGAAAATGTCACTAAGCTAAGTTAATTTAAACTAACTATACCTTAAAGTAAATCAAGTAATTAATTTCAAAGCTTAGAAGAAAGTTAGCTTGATTAAAAAGATGAAGTTTAAATAAATAATTTAGACAGGGTTATCTAGGGATGTGATGTGCATAACTTTACCATGTGGGAGTCTAGAGAGCACAGTGATCCTGGACAATGCCCTGTGTGGCTTGAGAAAATTCAGCTCAGAGTTGCTGAGCTGCAGTCTGAGCTGCAGACATCGCAGAGGATCAGAAGGGGAGAGAATTACTCGGACACTTTGTTCCGGGAGGCAGTCACACTCCTTGGGTTAGGAAGTAGTACAGGTACAGGTACAGTCTATCTGTACGATGAATTAATCACATAGACAGGAATTAATAGATTTGATCTAACAGCCGTTTTGGAGACGTGGTTGCAGATTGACCAAAGTTCAGAATTAAATATTCCAGAATACTTGACCTTTAGATTACAATGGGAAAGAGGGAGTTGCCCTGATAATAAAAGATGGGATAAAAACAATAGAGAAAGAATTTTAGCTCAGAAAATCAAGATTTATAATCAGTTTGGACAGAGCTAAGAAACAAAAAGGTTAGAAAGCACATTGGGGGTAGTTTATAGGCCCCCTAATAGTAGTTGCTGCAGTGCACAGCAGTGTATACATCAGGAAATTAGAGGAGTGTTTCCCAACCCTCTATATGTCACGGTCCACACCTTTGTACTGTAAAACATTTTGAGGCACACCTCCTATTTCCTCCAATTGAACTGCCCTGTAGCAAAAGCTTTTTATCTCTAAAACCTCCTAACAACACGTCAAGCCACCATCTAATACAATTTTCATTCGTTTAAGATTACAGTGAAAGCCTTATCACCAGTTGCATGTCAAATACAATGTTTTTATTGAAAACGTACACAATTTAAAAGCCTTTCCCATTAAAGATTTTAATTGTTTTCCTTTTTACAAATCTAATTTCTCAATATGAAGGTGATGCTGTGAAGAGTAATCTTTCCGATAACGTTAGTGTGATACCTGGGCCTGCCTCTGGGGGCAGCCTCTCGATCCGGGGAGGGGCTACCTCTCAGGGCAACTCGCAGGTCTCGCTCCAACGACTGGTGCTCCCTCCTTCTGGTTTTTTTTACATCAGCCAGTGGTGAGAACGCCAACTCACACAGGTAGATTGTGGGAAACAGGGAGAGTACTGCTATAGCGCGATCTGAAAGAGTTGGAGATTCTTGCCCTGCAAACAACCAAAATGTGTCCCGAGGAATCTCTGCAAACTTCCGTTTCAGTGTACGATCCATCCTAAGCTCTTTCGGTTCCCCTTGTTCTTTTAACTACAACTTCTTTAACGATTCAAAGGAAAGAGAACTAAATAGATCATGTACCCCGTCAAAGTCTTCCATACTCGTGGAGGGTAGTAGCATTCAAATTTCTCATGCAGTGTTTTGAGATGTGTGGAGGTGATGTGCCATGACATATAGAGCATGGTTTTGCCAGCAGGTTTCGCCGATGCCAGTTTGAACATCTCAGTCGACCCACTTGCCATTTCTTCCTGTCGAAGGCCCCTTTTTGATCTGAAGCCTTGAAGTTTATCTGAGGCAGTCAGAATGTTCTCGTTTCCACCCCCCACCCTTGCATTTTAACATTCAGCTCATTCAGATGCCTGACTATATCTGAAAGATATACAAGCTTAGCACACCAAGAATCATCACCGATTAAATCTTTGTGGCAATTCACACAGAGCTCATAAATACAGGGAGAGGACCTTCCCCTGAGATAGAGTAAACCCTGGTACTCAACTCCCACCTCTTCACACAAAATAGTAAACAAGTGGGATTGTAAAGAACGTGATTTTACACGATAGCGATTTTCACTGTTTGGTCTAATACGCAGTGAACTTAGGAGGGGTTATTTGGCAACAGGGGCTTCACAGTGCAGGATACAGTGGCTGAGCTAGAGGTCAGGATTCTGTTCTTTACCTCACTCACAAATCCTTTGACTTTTTCCATTTTCGAAGCCTCTCCATCAGCGCAGATGCTATTAGACGTGGTCCAGTTACGATTGTTTTCCTCCAGATATTCAATTGTGACACAAAAGATTTCCTCTCTGGTCGCACGAAATTCTCTTTGATAGAATCCCCGTCAACATACCTGACATTGGCTAAGCGCTGGCAGTGTCCACTAACATCGGTGCAGTCATCAATCAGCAGGGAAAGGTTTCTACTCATTTCTACATCCTCTTGAAGCACCCATTCAATATCAGCTGACAGTTTGTCAATGTGCTGTTTGATTGCATTATCAGGAAGAGGAACTTTGTAGATTTCTTTAGCAGCATCAGCTCCCAACATTACTCCCCCAGTAGTTCTGCAGGCCGGCAGAGTTAGTGTCTTGGCAATGGTCTGCGGCTCCTTCAATGTTTCTACAAGCTCAGCCACCAGGTAACTCACCCCCTGCGCAGTATCTAAAATCCGCACACCCCACCATACGCTGATCCTGCTTCACGTTTTGTTCTCTCAGGCACTTGAAGTGCTGTATATCCTCACCAGAGAGTGAGCAGTGTTTTGTATTGAAACAACTTACTTGGTGCCATTTCAGCGTTTGAGAGCTTCTCCCTGCAAATTCAGCATTCTGGGACAGGGCAAGAGGCATCACCAGTCCACGAAAATCCAAAGACCAAGTAGCTGTCACTGTCTGTGTACGAATCTCACTTTTATCTCCTGAGGTTCTGTTCTATTGAATCAGAGCGGGATTCTTCACTTCTATTCAAGAACTTATCCATGGCATGATCATGGCAAGAACTTATCAATGACCAATCACACCAGACTACACAATAAACGCCCTCAAGCATCAACTTACAAGCACAATGTCAGCTCTTCAGCCACAGCAAGCAGAACACTAACTGCTCTAAAGGTGAACCTTTTGCCCCTGCAGCACAGACCTACCAACCTTCGGTTGCCTTCGCAGATCTTCGGGGCTTCTTCTGAGGTCACTTTGACTGCTGGGGCTTCTCCTGAGCCTACTTCACTTAAGATCTGCTCCTCACAGCCTTTTCTCTAATTGGAGCCTGTTTCTCTTGCACTTCGCTTTGTTGGTTCCTGTTTCTGACCTCTGTCTTCTTCCCTTACCGGGAGCTTTGTTTTTTTTTCTCTTCTCCCTGCCCTCTCTCCTGCTTTCTTGCCCTCTCCCTGTCTCCCTCGCTTCTCCCCGTCTCCCTCGCTTCTCCCCGTCTCCCTCGCTTCTCCCCGTCTCCCTCGCTTCTCCCCGTCTCCCTCGCTTCTCCCTGGGTTTTCGCACCCTTTTTGAGTGCTCACTTTTTGCGCAGGTGCACGGGGCCTTTGCCTTCCGCTCCGTGGTCGGCATCTGCAAATCCCAGGGAACCTCAAGCCTCCTGTGCTGCAGCAGACAGGAACAGGCCGCACCTACGTGGTTTGGATTCTTTACATCAGTGATCCAAACCGTGCACGTGCCGGCCGGGAAAGGGCCACACACGCGCAGTTTGGTTATTTAACGTTGGTCGGGCTGGGCTGGTGCATGTGCCTCCCACTCCTCGGGGCTTGGAGGTGTCGACCGTGGAGCTGACGGGGAAGGTTCATTTTATTTACGTGTATTTTGAATCTTATTTCGTGGCACACTAGGGGGTCCTCACAGCACAGCAGTGTGCTGCGGCACACCAGTTGGGAGCCACTGAATTAGAAGTGCATTTAACGAAAGTAATACAGTCAAATAAACAAAATACTGCAGTTGCTGTAAATCTGAAATAAAAACAGAAAATGCTGGAAATGCTCAGCAGATTTGGCAGCGTCTATGCAGAGAGAAACAGAGTTAACGTTTCAGGTCAATGACCTCTCATCAGATCATAAGTCAGTAGCTAGGAGAGACTTTAATCTTCATAAAGACCAAGCAAAACAAAATTTGCAAGAATAGCGGAGAGGATGAGTTCACGTTATGCATTCAAGATCGTTTTCTAGATCAGTATGTCACAGATCCTACTCAAGAACAGGCTATTTCAGATTTAGTTTTCTGCAATGAGAAAGGGTTATTTAATATCCTTGTAATAAAGGAGCTTCTGGGAATGAGTGATCACAACTGAACGTTACATCGAGTTTGAGAGTAATTTAGTTGAATCTAGAGTCTTAAATCCGGGCAAAGCAAATTACTTTAATAATTAGGAATGGGGGTCGATATGGTTAAGGTGGATTGGACACTACAT
The DNA here is from genome assembly GCF_964194155.1 of Cetorhinus maximus. Taxonomy (NCBI): domain Eukaryota; kingdom Metazoa; phylum Chordata; class Chondrichthyes; order Lamniformes; family Cetorhinidae; genus Cetorhinus; species Cetorhinus maximus. The sequence continues at coordinate 1,156,760 of NC_135896.1, forward strand.
TAAAACATGCGTTAGACAAGCAATAGCTCGCATCTACAGAATTAATTCATTTTTGCAATGATTGTACATCCCCTTTAAGAAGAAAAACACCACAGGAAGTGACCTAACCATCACTAACAAGAAAGTTAGATAATATTAAAGGAAGAGGTATATAAAGTTGCAGGAAGAGCAAACCTGAAGTTTGGGAGGATTATAAAATTAAGTGAAGGATAATAAAGAAACTGGTAAAGGAAACAGTATGAGATTGAATTAGCTGGAAATATAAAAGCACAATGAGTTTCTGCAGGTATGTGAGAAGGAAGAGATTAGTGGGAGTAAACATGAATTCCCTAGAAGCAGAGGCAGAACTTCTAACAGGGAACAAGGAAATGCTGGAGACATCAAACAAATATTTTGTACCTGTCATCAGAGAAGACGACACAAAAAACATTCCAAAAGTCATGGGCAAATTAGCGAAAACAAGGGACTTTAAGCTATTAGTATTGGTAAAGAAATAGTACAAAAATTAATGAGGCTAAAAGCCAACAAATCTCTTGGAGCTGATGGCCCAGCTGTTGGGTTTTGAAAGAGGTTGCCACAGAAATAGTAGATGCATTGTTTTTCATCTTCCAGAATTCCTTATATTCTAAAAGTCTCAGATAGGAAGGTGGCAAATGTAACCCCGCTATTCAAGTAAGGAGGAAGAGAGAAAAGAGGGGACCACAGGCCAGTTAGCCTGATATCAGTGGTAGGGAAATTGCTAGAATCTATTTATTAGGGATGTAATGACTAAGGAGTTTAAAAAATCATATGATTGGGCAGAGTTAATGTGGATTTATTGAAGGGAAATCATGTTTGACAAACCTGTTCAGAATTTTTGAGGGTGTAACTAGTAGTGTGGATCAGGGTGAACCGGTGTGTTAATTGTATGTTAATTTGGTATTAATTATATTCAAGTGGTGGGTGTTAATTGGGGGCCCTCCTGTGCTCAAATACATTGGAGCAGGTTGACCTCTGTTAATTTGATTGTTCTTACTCAAAAGAGTATATAGGAGCTGGTGGTGTAGTGGTAATGTCACAGGATGAGTAATCCAGAGGATCAGACTAATGCTGTGGGAACATGGGGTTAAATCCCACCACAGCAACTGGTGGACCTTAAATTCAATGAGTGGTACACTTGGGGCTTTCCGTGTCCGATGGGCACTTCTCCTTCTTCTTCTCGAAGAAGAGTCATACGGACTCGAAATGTTAACTCTGTTTCTCTCTCCACAGATGCTGTCAGACCTGCTGAGTTTTTCCAGCTATTTTTGTTTTTGTTTCAGATTTCCAGCATCTGCAGTATTTCGCTTTTATCTGTAAGAAGTGTAGTTGGTTGGAGGTTAATGCTCTGGGGACATGGGTTCCAATCGCATCATGGTAGCTGGTGGAATTTAAATTCAATTCATTGATTAAAGAAAAATCTGGAATTGAAAAGCTAGGCTCAGTAATGGTGACCATGAAACATTGTCGATTGTTGTAAAAACCCATCTGGGTCACTAATGTCCTTTAGGGAGGGAAATCTGCCGTCCTTACCTGGTCTGGCCTACATGTGACTCCAGACCCACAGCAATGAGAGGTGATCGCATTGAAACTTACAGGGCATGACGGGTGGATGCAGGAAGGATTTTTCCCCTGGCTGGTGAGTCTAGAACCAGGGGGCACAGTCTCAGAATAAAGGGCAGGCCATTTAGAGCTGAGATGAGGAGGAATTTCTTCACTCAGAGGGTGGTGAATCTTTGGAATTCTCTACCCCAGAGGCCGCGGAAGCTCAGTCATTGAGCATGTTCAAAGCAGAGATCGATAGATTTCTGGAGACTAATGACATCAAAGAGTTTGGGGATAGAGCGGGAAAGTGGTGTTGAGGTAGATGATCAGCCATGATCTAATTGAATGGCAGAGCAGGCTTGATGGGCCGAATGGCCTACTCCTGTTCCTATGTAGTTGACTCTTAACTTCCCTCTGAAATGGCCTAGCAAGCCACTCGGTTCAAGGGCAACTAGGGATGGGCAACAAATCCTGGTGCAGCAGCCCCCACATCCTGTGAACGAATAATAATAAAAATAGAGAGAGTGCAGGAAAGTGGGGCTGAAGTAGATCAGCCACGATCTCACTGAAAGACAGAATAGGCTCGATGGACTGGATGGTCTCCTCCTGCTCCTATTTCTTATTCTAGTAAATGTTTTTTGCACCTTTTCCACTCTCTCTTCTCAATATCTTTTTTATCATATGGAGGCCGGAATTAGTCACCGTGTTCACAATGTGAGCTAACCAAGATTCCACACAAGCCTCAATGTAACTTCTCTGATTTCCAAACCTATCGTTCCTGGAATGAGCCGTAGTGTCCTGTCTGCTTTTTGACTGCCCTTATTAACCCGTGTCACAATGTTTAGTGAGTTGTGAATTGTTACCTTGTCGTCCTTCGTCATTGGTGAAGAGACCATCACTGCTGCAAACGCTGCTCGCATCACTAGAAAACAGAGCACAGCATCAAGCACGAGTGACAATAAGATGCATCCAACCCCTCAGTGACACATCCCAGTCCCGTAACCCCCACCCATCATCCTGGGCCCCCACTGCTGACCATCACCAGTGTTCCTCAGACACTGACTGACCCCTCCTCCCCAAACCCCCTCCCCATGGCTGCATCCTCACTAATCCAGAGGGAAATTTTCCAGTAGAAGTGACTACATCATGATTGGGAGCAGGGACATGAGTTGATTCCACATCCCTCAATCCCAATGGCACAACCGTCACTCCCAAACCCATTCCCACAGCTGTAATCAGCACAGCCCAGAGACTGAACAAGACATCATGCCAGTCTCTATGTCTGAGTGACTTCCTGACCCAACCACTGAGTTTATGAGGGAGCTGACAGGAGATGGAGCTGGAGTATTTAGGCAGGAGGCGGAGACATAAGAACATAAGAAATAGGAGCAGGAGAAGGCCATTCGGCCCCTCAAGCCTGCCCCGCCATTCAATAAGATCATGGCTGATCTGCCTCAGCTCCTCTATTGTGCCAGCTCCTCATAGCCCTCAACTCCCTGATATTTCAAAAATCTATCTACCTCCTCTTTAAATACTTTCAGTGATCTAGCCTCCACAACTCTCTGAGGTAGAGAATTCCAGACATTCACTACCCTCTGAGAAAAGAAATTCCATTGCATCTCAGTTTTAAATGAGTGTCCCCTTATTCTGTAACTATGTCCCCTAGTTCGAGATTCCCCCATGAGTGGAAACATCTTCTCAACATCTACCCTGTCAAGCCCCCTCAGAATCTTGTATGTTTCAATAAGATCACCCCTCATTCTTCTAAACTCTAATAAATAAAGGTCTAACCTGTTTAGCTGTTCTTGATAAGTCAACCACTTCATCCCAAGAACCAGCCTAGTGAATCTCTTTTGAACTGCCTCCAATGCCAGTATGTCCTTTCTTAAATACAGAGACCAAAACTGTACATAGCACTCCAGGTGCGGCCTCACCAACACCCTGTACAGTTGTAACAAGACTTCCCTATTTTTAAACTCCAGCCCCCTAGCAATACAGGCCAAAATCCCATTTGCCTTCTTAATTACTTGCTGCACCTGCAAGCTAACATTATATGGTTCATGCACAAGAAACCCAGGTCCCTCTGTGCTGCACTTTTTTGGAGTCTCTCTCCATTTAAATAATAATCTGCCTTTTGATTTTTCCCATCAAAGTGCATGACCTCACACATTTCCTACATTAAACTCCATCTGCCAAGTTTTTGCCCATTCACTCAACCTATCTATATCCCCTTACAGATTCCTTATGTCCTCATCACAACATGCCCTCCCACCTATTTTTGTATTGTTAGCAAGCTTGGATACATTACACTCTGCCCCCTCCTCCAAGTCATTAATGTAGATAGTAAATAATCGAGGCCCTAGGACTGATCCTTGTGGCACTCTACTAGTTACATCTTTCCAACCTGAAAAAGACCCATTAATCCCGACTCCCTGTCTTCTGTGTTAACCAATCCTCAATCTATGCTAATACATTACCCCAATACTGTGAGCTCCTATCTTGTGCAATAACCTTTTATGTGGCACCTTATCGAATGCCTTCCGGAAATCCAAATACACATTTACTGGTTCCCCTTTATCAACTCTGCTTGTTATATCCTCAAAGAACTCTAGCAAATTTGTCAAACGTGATTTCCCCTTCACAAAACCATGTTGGCTCTGTTCAATTGCGTTCTTTTCTAAATGTCCTGCTATTTCTTCCTTAATAATGGACTCTAGCATTTTCCCAATGACAGATATGAGCGGCCTATAGTTTCCAGCTTTTTGTCTCCCTCCCTTCTTGAACAGGGGTGTCACATTAGCAGTTTTCCAATCTGCTGGGACCCTCCTGGAATCCAGTGAGTTGTGGAATATTTCCACCAATGCCTCCACTATCTCTGCCGCCACTTCCTTTAAAACCCTTGGATGCAGGACATCAGGTCCTGGCGACTGGTCTGCCTTTAGTCCCATTAGTTTCTCAAATGCTTTGTCCCTCATGATAGAGGCGGTTACATTACTGTTCCTCCCATTAGCTCCTTTCTTATTTGATATCTTTGGGATGTTTATAGTGTCCTCCACTGTGAAGTCCAATGCAAAACATTGGTTTAAATGATCTGCCATTTCCCTGTTCCCCATTATCAATTCTCCAGTCGCATCCTCCAAGGGTCCCATACTCACTTTAGCTACTCTCTCTCTTTTTATGCACCTGTAGAAGTTCTTGTTTGTTTTTATATTTCTTGCCAATTTACTTTCATAATCAATTTTCTTCCTCTTTATTAGCTTTTTAGTCATTGCTGCTGGTTCCTAAAAAATTCCTAATCCTCTGGCCTACCACTAGTTTTTGCTGCTTTGTATGCCTTAGTTTTTGATTGGATAGTTTCCTTAACCACCTTTGTTAACCATGGGCGGTTCATCCTTCTCATCGAGTCCGGGATACATTTTTGCTGAGCGTTATGAAATATCTGCTTGAATGTCCACCACGGCTCATTCACTGACCTTCCCTTTAGTCTAGTTTCCCAGCCTGCTTTAGACAACTCTTTCTTCATACCTCTGTAAATGTCCTTATTTAAGTTGAGGACACTGGTTTAAAACCCGAGTTGCTCACCCTCAAACTGAATTTGAAATTCTACCATGTGATCACTACCCCCTAGAGGATCCTTAACTACGGTATATCTTATTAATCCTACCTCATTCCACATTACTAGATCTAAAATAGTCTGTTCCCAGGTAGGTTCTGCAATGTATTGCTCTAAGAAACAATCCCTGATGCACTCTACAAATTCGTCTTCCAAGTTACCCCTGCCAATCTGATTTGTCCAGTCAATTACAGATTAAAATCACCCATGACAATTGCAGCACCCTTCTTACATGCCTCCATTATTTCCCAATTTATACTTTGTCCTACAGTGAGGCAACTCTTCGGGGGCCTATAGATGACTCCCACCCATGACTTCTTCCCCTTGCAGTTCCTTATTTTCACCAGAACTGGTTCCACATCATAATCTACTGCACTTATATCCTACTCACAATGGCACTGATACCTTCCCTTATATGAACAAAGCTATCCCATCTCCTTCTTCTTTTTGCTATTTTTCCAGAATGTCGAATACCCTTGAACATTGAGTTTCCAGTCTTGGTCACCCTGCGACCACGTCTTTGTAATAGCTATCAAGTCATATCCATTTATTTCTATTTGTGCCGTCAACCCATTTATCTTGTTACAAATGCTGTGTGCATTCAGATAAAGCACCTTAAGCTTTGACTTTTTACCATTATTACTCATTCTGCTTCTAATTTCTGTTGCACTCTTCTGCTTATATTTTCTGTCCCTTCCTGTCACATTTTGATTATCATTCACCTCTTCACTATCCTGCACCTCTACTCTCTCATTTCTTTTCGATTTTTAAAATTTCCCTTCAATTGAACTTTCCCTCCACACTCCGCTAATTAGTTTGAAGTCCTATCTATAACCCTGGTTATACGATTCGCCAGGACACTGGTCCCAGCATGGTTCAAATGAAGCCCGTCCCAACGGAACAGCTCTCCCCTACCTCAGTACTAGTGCCAGCACCCCATGAATCAGAACCCATTTCTCCCACACCAATCTTTGAGCCACGCATTTACCTTTCTAATCTTATTTATTCTACACCAATTTGCACATGGCTCAGGTAGTAATCCGGAGATTATTACCTTTGTGGTTCTGCTTTTCAATTTAGCCCCGAGCTGCTCGTGGTCCCTCAGCAGTACCTCTTTCCTAGTCTTACCTATGTCGTTGGTACCTACGTGGATCACGACAACTGGATCCTTCCCCCCCCCACTCCAAGTTCCTCTCCAGCCCAGAAAAGATGTCCTTAACCTTGGCACCAGGTAGGCAACAGTGTCTTTGGGACTCTCTGTCTTTGCTGCAGAGAACAGTATCTATTCCCCTAACTATGCTGTCTCCTATTGCTACTACATTTCTCTTCTCTCCCCTACTTGAATGGCGCTCTGTACTACAGTGCTGAAATCAGTTCGCTCATCCTCCCAGCAGTCTGTGCCCTCGTCCACACCGGAAGCAAGAACCTCGTACCGACTGGATAAGGTCACTGGCTGAGGCTCCTCCAAAGCTAAATTCTGGGTCACCGTACCTGCCTCACTCGCAGTTACACCCTCCTGTCCCTGACCAAGGTCCAAATTTGATGTAATTAATCTAAGGAATGTAATTATCTCCTGAAACACAGTGTCCAGGTAACTCTCCCCCTCCCTGACGTGTTGCAGTGTCTGCAGCTCAGAGTCCAGCTCATCAGTTCTGAGCCGAAGTTCCTCAATCAGCCAACGCTTGCTGCAGATATGGTCACCGTGGATCACACCGGCATCCACCAGATCCCACATTCTACAGCTGCAACACACCACCTGCCCAGCCATCTCTATTCTATTTAATTAATTTGGATGTTAAATAATTTAAAAGTGAATTTCTTAACTGTATTCTTCAGCTGGGAGCGAGAGAATGTGCAAGAAAGGCACTGATCCTTAAACAGTAAAAAGGGGTTCCACTGGTTAATGTACTGAAACAACCCAACCCGCTCTGTAATATCCACTATAACTAACTGCAATTAGTGTCAGTTAAAGGAAGAAAAAACTTTCACAACCTCAGTAGCTCCCAACACTCTTCATAAACAATGAAGGATTTTGTAAAGTGCGCTCATGTTGTAATTCAGGAAACATGGCAGCCAATTTACACACAGCAAGATCCCACAAACAGCAATGGGTTGATGACCAGCTTATCTCTTTCAGTGGCGTTGGTTACAGGATAAATATTGGCCAGGATGTCAGGGAGAACTCCACTGTTCCTCTTTAGCGCCAAACGGACTTTTACATCCACCTGAGGGAGAAGGCATGGTCTCGGTTCAATATCAAAGGACAGCACCTCTGACAGTGCAGCGCTCCCTCAGTACTGAACCTCGGACAGTGCAGCACTCTCTCAGTACTGACCCTCGGACAGTGCAGCGCTCCCTCAATACTGACCCTTGGACAGTGCATCGGTCCCTCAGTAGTGACCTTCCGACAGTGCGGCACTCCCTCAGTACTGACCCTCCGACAGTGCAGCACTCCCTCAGTACTGACCCTCCGACAGTGCAGCACTCTCTCAGTACTGACCCTCGGACAGTGCAGCGCTCCCTCAATACTGACCCTTGGACAGTGCATCGGTCCCTCAGTAGTGACCTTCCGACAGTGCGGCACTCCCTCAGTACTGACCCTCCGACAGTGCAGCACTCCCTCAGTACTGACCCTCCGACAGTGCAGCACTCCCTCAGTACTGACCCTCTGACAGTGCAGCACTCCCTCAGTACTGACCCTCCGACAGTGCAGCACTCCCTCAGGACTGACAGTGCGGCACTCCCTCAGTAGTGACCCTCAGACAGTGCAGCACTCCCTCAGTAGTGACCCTCAGACAGTGCAGCACTCCCTCAGTACTGACCCTCTGACAGAATTCCTCTATTTTATTCCATTATTTTGTGTGTGTGTTTGTTTGTGAGAGTTAGGGTATTTAGAAAGATTAATTATTATACCTTCCTATTTCATCCTGTATGTTAATAAGCTTTGAGTTTCTGGTTTTATAATTAACTAATAATTTCATTATTTACTGAACAAGCCTCGGCACTGCCTGGTCATCCTGAGATTCATACATAAAGGGGCTGGTGGAGGTGCAATAATCTGATTACCTGTCAGTCATGTTCTCGTCTGAAGCTTTATGTTCCTCAGTCTCACAATCCATCCCTTCCTTACGGGCTTCCTCCAGACGGAGGCTCGGGTCAATGGACAGCGCCTCGGGGATCAGCCAGGACTCTGCAGAGGGCGCCTTGCACAGGCGCTGCTTCTTGTGTTGGCAGGGGCCTTTCAGGGAACAGGAAGGGGGCTGGGACCCCGGCCTGGGCTCTGACACCTTCAGCTTCTTCTGCAGCGTAGCGCTAACGTCGCCCGCACCCCCTGAGGTCACGCGTTTGACTTTACGCCGTCGGCGCAGTGGCTGCCCAGGTGTGTTCTCGGTGAAGGAGTCTGACTCATGCCAGGTGTGGTACTTCCCCTTTAGTGTGACATTGAGGGAAGAGAGTCTCTTCACCACTGCTCGGTCATCGTCAGAATCACTGGCCCCTCCCCCGCCCGCGATTCCTCCCCCACCCCCCACCTCGTCCTGACTGGACTCCGAGGCCTCGCTGTAGCAGCGGGCATAGTCCAGCGAGTGGTTGGAGTTCGAGCGCCGCTTCCGGCCTCTCCGTTTCCGAGCCTGTCTTCTCTGCTGCTGCCGCGGGCACAGGACCGGCCCATCCCAGATCTCCTCGTCCAAACGGTTCTGTTCAGACGTCTCGTCCAGCGCAGATGCCAGGTCATGAGCCAGTTCATCCATTGCACAGCGTCTGGGAAAGATCAGTGGAGAGAACAGGAATTAGATAGCCAGTGATACTAGGATCAATAGAATAGGAATTAGATAGCCAGTGATACTGGGATCAATAGAACAGGGATTAGATAGCCAGTGATACTGGGATCAATAGAACAGGAATTAGATAGCCAGTGATACTAGGATCAATAGAACAGGAATTAGATAGCCAGTGATACAAGGATCAATAGAACAGGAATTAGATAGCCAGTGATACTGGGATCAATAGAACAGGGATTAGATAGCCAGTGATACTAGGATCAATAGAACAGGAATTAGATAGCCAGTGATACTGGGATCAATAGAACAGGGATTAGATAGCCAGTGATACTGGGATCAATAGAACAGGGATTAGATAGCCAGTGATACTGGGATCAATAGAACAGGAATTAGATAGCCAGTGACACTGGGATCAATAGAACAGGAATTAGATAGCCAGTGACACTGGGATCAATAGAACAGGAATTAGATAGCCAGTGATACTATGATCAATAGAACAGGAATTAGATAGCCAGTGATACTGGGATCAATAGAACAGGGATTAGATAGCCAGTGATACTGGGATCAATAGAACAGGGATTAGATAGCCAGTGATACTGGGATCAATAGAACAGGAATTTGATAGCCAGTGACACTGGGATCAATAGAACAGGAATTAGATAGCCAGTGACACTGGGATCAATAGAACAGGAATTAGATAGCCAGTGATACTATGATCAATAGAACAGGAATTAGATAGCCAGTGATACTGGGATCAATAGAACAGGAATTAGATAGCCAGTGATACTGGGATCAATAGAACAGGAATTAGATAGCCAGTGATGCTGGGATCAATAGAACAGGAATTAGATAGCCAGTGATACTGGGATCAATAGAACAGGAATTAGATAGCCAGTGATACTGGGATCAATAGAACAGGAATTAGATAGCCAGTGATGCTGGGATCAATAGAACAGGAATTAGATAGCCAGTGATACTGGGATCAATAGAATAGCTGAATACAGAAGTTGGCGATTTGACCATTGTGTCTGTGCCAGTTCATTGCAAGATAATATGCGATTATTTCCAGTCCCTTGCTCTTCCCCATATCATTGCAAAATATTCCCCCAACACCCTTTTGGAAGTTCTCACTAAATCCGTTCTCCCCGATCTTTCAGACTGCACATTCCAGACACAACAACTCACTGCAAAAAAAATCCTCCCTCAACCTCCTCTGCTCCACGTAGAACGAATCCCAGCTTCTCCTTGTAACTGAAGTCTCTCACCACTGGTCCCATTCTGGTAATATCTCCTCCACACCCTGTCCAAGGCCCTGACATCCTTCCTAAAGTGTAGTGACCAGAATTGAACACAATATCATAGTTACAGCCTAATCAGTTATTTATAAGTTTTAGCATTACTTAATTGCTTTTGGATTCTGTTAATAAAGCCACGGATCCCAAAAAAGGGGACAACCTTCTCAACTGGTCCTGACCCTTCAATCCCATACTTCAATTTTGAAAGTAAAATTACGCGTTACTTTGCCAAATGCTTTTTGAAAGTTCATATCCACATCAAGGGCTCTACCCTCATCCAGCCTCTCCATTAATTCAAAGAACAATCAAGTTAGTTAAACATGAATCACTTTTACAAATCCACACTGCCTTTCATTTATTAACCTACAAATTTCCAAGTGGCAATTAATTTTGTTCCTGATTATTGCTTCTTTAAGTGTCTCCATCACAGACATTAGACTAACTGCTCTGTAGTTGTTGGGTTTACTCCTCTCCCCTTTTTGAAACACTTGATTGAAACCTTTAAGATCCTGAGGGGTCTTGACAGGGTGGATGTGGAGAGGATGTTTCCTCTTGTGGGAGAATCTAGAACTAGGGGTCACTGTTTAAAAATAAGGGGTCGCCCATTTAAAATGGAGATGAGACAAAATGTTTTCTCTCAGAGGGTTGTGAGTCTTTGGAACTCTCCTCGGTGGAAGCAGAGTCTTTGAATACTTTTAAGGCAGAGGTGGATGGATTCTTGGTCAGCAAGGGGGTGATAGGTTATCGGGGGGTAGGCGGAATGCAGATTTGAGGTTACTATCAGGTCAACTATGATCTTATTAAATGGCAGAGCAAGCTCGAGGGGCCGAATGGCCTCCTCCGGCTCCTTGTTCATACGTTCGTAAACAGGGGATAATATTGGCAACTCTCCCATCCTCCAGCACCACCCCTGTATCTAAGGAGGATTGGAAAGTTGTGGTCCGAGCCTCCACAGTTTCCACCTTTACTCCCCTCAGTAACCCAACAAACATCCCTCCTGGACTGGGTAACTTTTCTACTTTCGGCATTGCCAAACTTTTAAATACCTCCTCTTTATCACTTTTTATTCTATCCAATATCAATACTGCCTCCTCCTTCACTGCTAGATTAGCAACAACCCCTTCTCTAGTGAAGACAGATGCAGAATTCTCACTAATACCTTGGCCATGTCCTCTGCCTCTATTTGGTCCTTAATCAGCCCCAACCTTTCTTTCACTCTCCTTTTACTACTCATGTGTTTATACTAATCTATTCTCATACTCTCTCTTCCCTTTTCAAATCTCCTCTGCATTTTCTGTATTGAGTTTAGTTCTACACTGTAGTAAGAACCTGACGGCCATAAGCCCCTTTTCCTCTTTAGTTTTAATCCAGATATCTTTAGCCAGTCAGAGAGCTCCAGTTTTGCTCTTACAGGGCTGTGCAGGCATGAGACTACACCTGAGAGAGACATAGATTGAGTGAGGAGTTAGGAATTTGGTTCAGGCAGGAATTCAGTGCCGAGGGGCAAAGAGGTGCCCCTGTCTCTACTTTCTTTCAGCCTCCAGTGGTTGGTGAGTTTCCTTCCTTGTTTCCAAGCTAGGGAAACTCAGCTTTCTATTACTTTATCTGTGTAAATTATTAACTAATTCACTAATTAAATAAATAAGGCTGGACAGAAATGGCAGGGCTGGTGGTGTGCTGTGACTGCAGCACATGGGAATCTGGAACGCGCTGAATCCCGAACAGCCATATCTGCAGAAAGTGTCTGCAGCTTAGGCTCTGAGTTGCTGACATCACAGAGCATCGGGGAGGGGGAGAGTTATCTGGACACTTTGTTCCAGGAGGCAGTCAATCCCCTTCAGTTTGGCAGATCTTTAGAGTTGGTCAATGATCAGGGACAGGAGGGTGTGACTGCGAGTCAGGCAGGTAAGGGGACCCAGCATGAGGTGATCGAGGAGCCTCAGTCCCTGACTTTCTCCAACAGGATACGAGGCACTTGCTGCCTGTGTGGGTGAGGAGAAGGACTGCAAGGTGGATGAGCGGAGTGACAATGGCACCGTGGTGAAGGATGACATTCAAGTGGGGGGAGTGAAGAGGAATGTGGTAGTGACAGGAGACAGTATCGTCAGGGCGATAGATACTATTCTCCGTGGACGAGTGTGAGAGTCAGACGACTGTGTTGCCTGCCCGGTGCCAGGGTTTGGGATGTTTGCTCAGGGCTGAAGAGGAACTTGCAGTGGGAGGGGGAGGATTTAGTTGTCGTGGTCCATGTAGGTACCAATGACATAGGTAGAACTGGGAAGGAGGTTCTGTGTAGAGAGTATGAGGAGCCAGGCACTAAATTAAAAAGCAGAACCTTTAAAGCAAAATCAATAAACCAGAGAGACACGTGCAAATTCCCAGGGTGTTTATTCCCAGGGGTTTATTCCTGGTGTTAATTCCTGAGGTTTATTCTAGTGGGTTTATTGATAGGTGTTTAATTTCCTGCAGCTTATTTTCCCGGGGTTTATTCCTGGGTGTTTTATCGCCCCTGGGTTTCTTTCAGGAGTTTATACCAATGGTATTTCCATAGATTTATTCCCAGGTGTTTATTTCTCCAGGGTTTATTTTCCCAGCTTTAACCTGGGGGTTTATTCCTGGGTGTTTATTTTCCCCAGATCTTTTCCTGGGGGTTTATACCCGGGTTTTGTTGAGGAGTTTATACCCGTGGTATTCCCCAATTACTCCCAGGTTTTCATTTTTCCCAGATTTATTCCCAGGTGTTTATTTTCCCATCTTTATCCCCTTTCCTGGGTTTATTCCCGGGTCTTTATGCTCCCGGGTTTATTCATGGGTCTTTATCTCCCCGGGTGTTTATTCTCCCGGGTTTATCCCGGGTGTTTATTCTCCCGGGTGTTTATTCTCCCGGGTTTACCCCCGGGTTTATCCCCGGGTGTTTACCCTCCCGGGTTTATCCCGGGTGTTTATTTTCCCGCCGCTCTCTCACCTTCTCTCCGTTCCGTCCCGGTCCCTGTCGAATATGTCACTTCCGCCCCGCAGAGGACAACGCGCTTCCGCCCCTCCAAACCCGTCATTTCCTGTTTTCTCAGCGACATCCGCAGGCAGGTGAGGGCGGGATCACCGTTCGGCAGCGGCCGCCCCCTCCCCAGGCTCCGCCCCCTCCCCAGGCTCCGCCCCTCTTTAGGCCCCACCTATTTTTTCGCTTCCGTCCCATTTCCAGGCTGAGCCCGTCCCCTCCGCGCTGACCACGCCCCCTCCGCGCTGACCACGCCCCTTCTGCGCTCACCACGCCCCCTCCGTGATGACCACGCCCTCTCAATTCTTAATTAGCACTTTTCTTAGATAATATCACCACCTTCAACACCTCTTTGATCCTTTTGTCTGTGACATCTTTTGATTATCTGCTCCTATCACTGCTTGCTTATCTCCACAATCACCACACCCTCAACTTCTCTCTCCCCCTCCACCTTAAACCAGCTTATATTTCTCCCCTCTCCTAACTATACTCAGTTCTGTTGAAGGATCATGTTGGACTCGAAACGTCGACTCTTTTCTTCTCCACCGATGCTGCCAGACCTGCTGAGTTTTTCCAGGTAATTCTGTTTTTGTTTACGCCCTCTCAGGGCTGACCCCTCCCCCTCCAGACTGACCCCTTTCCCTCCAGACTGACCCCTCTCCCTCCAGGCTGACCCCTCCCCCTCTGGGTTGACCCCTCCCCCTCTGGGTTGACTCCTCCCCCTCCAGGTTGGCCCCTCCCCCTCCGAGCTGACCCCTCTCCCTCCAGGCTGACCCCTCCCCCTCCGGGCTGTCCCCTCTCCCTCTGGGTTGACCCCTCCCCTTCTGGGTTGACTCCTCCCCCTCTGGGTTGGCCCCTCCCCCTCCGAGCTGACCCCTCTCCCTCTGGGTTGACCCCTCCCCTTCTGGGTTGACTCCTCCCCCTCCGGGTTGACCCCTCTCCCTCCAGGCTGACCCCTCTCCCTCCGAGCTGACCCCTCCCCCTCTGGGCTGACCCCTCCCCCTCTGGGCTGACCCCTCCCCCTCCGGGCTGACTCCTCCAGTGGTAAATCTGGAATTGAAAAGCTGGTCTCAGTAACTGTAACCATGAAACCATCGTCAATTGTTGTAAAGAGCGGATCTGGTCCCCTGGGTGTCAACTTTCTGGGAAGTACCGAGGATCAGAGGGGCCTCGGTGTACATGTCCACCGGTCCCTGAGGGTAGTGGGACAGGTAGATAAGGTGGTTATGAAGTCATATGGGATACTTGCCTTTATTAGCCAAGGCATAGAATATAAGGGCAGGGAGGTTATGCTGGAACTGAATAAAATATTGGTGAGGCCACAGCTGAAGTACTGTGTGCAGTTCTGGAATCCGCATTATAGGAAGGATGTGATTGCACTAGAGAAGGTGCATAGATTTAAGGTAAGGGGCAGGAGGTTTAGAGGGGATTTGAGGAAAAAAAATTTCACCCAGAGGGTGGTTGGAATCTGCCTGAGGGGGTGGTAGAGGCAGAAACCCTCACAACATTTAAGAAGTATTTAGATGAGCACTTCAAACACTAAAGCATAGAGGGCTACGGGCCAAGTGCTGGAAAGTGGGATTAGAATAGATAGGTACTTGATGGCCAGCACGGCCACGATGGGCCAAAGGGCCTGTTTCTGTGCTGTATAACTCTATGACTCTGTGACCTTATCTGGCCTACATGTGACTCCAGATTCACAGCAATACCCTCTGAAATGGTCTAGCAAGCTACCCAGTTATATCAAACTGCTGTAAAGTCTATAAGGAATGAAACAGGACGGACCACTTGGCATTGACTTGGTAACATCTGGGACCTAGTGCACAAATTGGGAGAGCGGCCTCACAGACCAGAATCACAGTGCAGAAGAGGCCCTTAGGCCCATTGAGTCTGCACCGACACATGAGAAATACCTGACCTACCTACCAAATCCCATTTACCAGCACTTGGCTCATAGCCTTGAATGTTATGACGTGCAAAGTGCTCATCCAGGTACTTTTTAAAGGATGTGAGGCAACCCGCCTCCACCACCCTCCCAGGCAGTGCATTCCAGACCCTCACCACCCTCTGGGTAAAAAAGTTTTTCCTCACATCCCCCCTAAACCTCCTGCCCCTCACCTTGAACTTGTGTCCCCTTGTGACTGACCCTTCAACTAAGGGGAACAGCTGCTCCCTATCCACCCTGTCCATGTGCCTCATAATCTTGTACACCTCGATCAGGTCGCCCCTCAGTCTTCTCTGCTCCAACGAAAACAGCCCAAGTCTACCCAAAGATAAAAGCAAAAAACTGCAGGTGCTGGAAATCCAAAACAAAAACAAAAATACCTGGAAAAACTCAGCAGGTCTGACAGCATCTGCGGAGAGGAACAGTTAATGTTTCGAGTCCGTATGATTCTTCATCAGAACTAAGGAAAAATAGAAAAGAGGTGAAATATAAGCTGGTTTAAGGGAGGGTGGGACAAGTAGAGCTGGATAGAGGGCCAGTGATAGGTGGAGATAACCAAAAGCTGTCATAGACAAAAGGACAAAGAGGTGTTGAAGCTGGTGATTTTATCTAAGGAATGTGATAATAAAGGTACAGACAGCCCTAGTGGGGCTGGGGTTGGGGGAAGGGAGCGAAAAAGGCTAAAGGGTAGAGATAAAACAATGGATGGAAATACATTTAAAAATAATGGAAATAGGTGGGAAAAGAAAAATATATATAAATTATTGGAAAAAGGGGGGGATCGGAAAGGGGGTGGGGATGGAGGAGAGAGTTCATGATCTCAAATTGTTGAACTCAATATTCAGTCCGGAAGGCTGTAAAGTGCCTAGTCGGAAGATGAGGTGCTGTTCCTTCCGTTTGCGTTGAGCTTCACTGGAACAATGCAGCAGGCCAAGGATGAACATGTGGGCAAGAGAGCAGGGTGGAGTGTTGAAATGGCAAGCGACAGGGAGGTCTGGGTAATGCTTGCGGTCAGACCGAAGGTGTTCCGCAAAGTGGTCACCCAGTCTGCGTTTGGTCTCTCCAATGTAGAGGAAACTGCTTTGGGAGCAGCGAATGCAGTAGACTAAGTTGGGGGAAATGCAGGTGGAATGCTGCTTCACTTGAAAAGAGTGTTTGGGCCCTTGGACGGCCCAAGTCTATCCAACCTCTCTTCACAACTTAAATGTTTCATCCCTCATCAAACCTTTTCTCCAAGTGGAGATAAATACTCTCCTTCAGAACTTTCTCCAATTGTTTCCCTACCACTGACGTGAGACTCACTGGTCTGTAGTTCCCTGGCTTATCTCTACAACCCTTCTTAAATAGCGGAACCACATTAGCTGTTCTCCAGTCCTCTGGCACCTCCCCCATGGCCAGAGAGGAATTAAAAGTTTGGGTCAGAGCCCCTGCGATCTCCTCCCTTCCCTCCCTCAGCAGTCTGGGACACAAATCATCTGGACCTGGAGATTTATCCACTTTTAAGCCTACCAACACCTCCAATACCTTGTCACTCCCTATATCAATTTGCTTAAGAACCTCGCAGTCTCTCTCCCCAAGTTCGATACCTTTATCCTCATTCTCTTGGGTGAAGACGGATGTGAAGTATTCATTCAACACTCTAGCGATGTCCTCTGGCTCCACCCATAGATTGCCCCCTTGGTCCCTTATGGGCCCTACTCTTCCCCTGGTTATCCTCCTCCCATTGATATACTTATAGAATATCTTGGGATTTTCCCTACTTTTACCAGCCAGAGCTTTCTCATATCCCCTCTTTGCTCTCCTAACGCTTTCTTAAGCTCCACCCTGCACTTTCTGTACTCCACTAAAGCCTCTGCTGATTTGCTCCCCTTGTAACTGCTAAAAGCCTCTCTTTTCCTTCTCATCGTAACCTGAACTAGTCAAGCAACAGGGAATCATACATTATAGACAATGTCCCACACACCACCAACCCAGCAAATGAAGGTGGCATACCGATTACAGTTGAGCTGTAGGTGAAGTGTCATGAGTTTTCATTATTACAATTGGGGAATTCCAGCAGTGCATCCAAGATCCTTTTCCCAATGACAAAACCGACTCTGTGGACACGGGGGTTGTTGTCAGCCTTTCCTTCCTAATAGGTGTAGCCTCGTTTGTCCCTTCAGCTGCTCCTTCAATATTCAGTGAGCCAGCCTCCACTGCTCTCTGGGGAAGAGAATTCCACAGACTAACAACTCTCTGAGAAAAGAAATTTCTCCTCATCTTCATCTTAAATGGGAGACCACTTATTTTTAAACTGTGTCCCCTAGTTCTAGATTCCCCCAAAAGGGGAGACCCTCTCTCAGTATCCACCCTGCCAATTCCCCTCAGGATCCAAATCACCTCTCGTACTTCTGAACTCCAGTGGGTATAGGCCCAACCTGCTCAACCTTTCCTCATAAGACAACTCATTCATCACAGGAATCCACCTAGAAAACCTTCTCTGAACAGCTTCCAATCTCCTCTTAAGGAAGGAGAACAAACCAGTACACAATACTTGAGGTGTGGCCTCACCTCATTTGTACAGTTGTAATGACACTTCACAAAATCACCCAATTGTTACAGTACAGAAGGAGGCCATTTGTCCCATCATGTCTGTGCTGGCTCTCGGTAAAGAAATTCATCCAGTGCCACTCCCCTGCCTTCTTCCTGTAACCCTGCACATTCTTCCTTTCCATATAACAATCCAATTCCCTTTCAAATGCCTCAATTGACCCTGCCTCCCACAATCTCAGATTGCGCATTCCAGGTCCTAACCACTCGCTGGGCAAAAAAGTTTTTCCTCATGTCACCATTGCTTCTTTTGCCAATTACCTTAAATCTGGGCCCTCTGGTTCTCAATCCTTCCACCAATGGGAACAGTTTCTCCCCATCTGCTGTGTCCAGACCCCTCATGATTTTGAATACCTCTGTCAAATCTCTTCTCAACCTTCTCTTCTCCAAGGAGAACAGTCCCAACTTTTCCAATCTATCTTCATAACTGAAGGTTGGACAGAACTGTACACAATACTCTGACTGAGGCCAAACCAGTGTCTTAATCATGTTTAACCTCCTTGCTCTTACACTTTATGCCCCTATTAATAAAGCCCAGGATACTGTATGTTATTAACCACTCTCTCAACCGGTCCTGCCACCTTCAATGACTTATGCACATATACACCCAGGTCCCTCTGCCCCTGCACCCCTTTTAGGATTGTACCCTTTATTTTATATTACCTTTCCGCGTTTTTCCTTCCAAAATGAATCACTTTACACTTCGCTGCATCTGCCACTTGTCTACCCATTCCACCAACTTATCTATGTCCTTTTGAAGTTCTACTCTATCCTCCTCACAGTTTACAATCTGCCGCAAATTTTGAAATTGTGCCCTGTACACCAAGGTCTAGGTCATTAATATATATCAGGAAGAGCAGGGATCCCAATACTGACCCCTGGGGAACTCCACTACAAACCTTCCTCATCCCGAAAAACACCCATTAACCACTACACTCTGTTTCCTATCACTCAACCAATTCTGTATCCAACTTCCTACTTCCCTCTACTTCCCGACTTTAATACTCCATCCCATAAAATGCCAACATTCCATTTGCCTTCCTGATCACTTGCTGTACCTGCACACTAACTTTTTGTGATTCATGTACCAGGACACCCAGATCCCTCTGCACTGCAGCATCTGTAATCTTCTGCTTTTTGATTCTTCCTACCAAAGTGGACAACCTCACATTTTTTCACATTATGCTCCATCTGACAAATTTTTTCCCACTCATTTTTAAAAATGTTTTTCATGGGATGTGGGCGTCGCTGGCAAGGCCAATATTTGTTGCCCATCCCTAATTGCCCTTGAACTGAAGGCTGTTAAAAGTCAACCAGGTTGCTGTGGGTCTGGAGATACATGTAGGCCAGATCAGGTAAGGACAGCAGATTTCCTTCCCTAAAGGCCATTAATGAACCAGATGGGTTTTTACAACAATCAATGAGAACTTCATGATCACAATTACTGATCTAGCTTTATATTCCAGATTTATTAATTGAATTTAAATTCCAACATGGTGGGAATTGAACCCATGTCCACAGAGCATTAGGCTGGGCCTCTGGATTACTAGCTCTAGTGACATTACCACTAAGCCGCCATCTTCCCCAAATCTATCTTAGTCTATCTGTATCCCTTTGCAGACTCTTTGTATCCTCCTCCTCACAAATTGCTTTCCTACCTATCTTTGTATCATCAGCAAATTTGGCTACAATATATTCAGTCCCTTTATCCAAGTTATTAATATAAATTGTAAAAAGTTGGAGTCCTGTCATGTTTTTATAATGATATAAAAGCACCAATCACTCATGAGGCATTGTGTAAACACACTGTTGGTTCATTTATTGAGATGAGGCACATGGGAACATGTATACATGGATATAAAGCTTGAAGACATCAGAGCTGCAGAGCTGTGTGTGTGTGCTCTGCTGAAAAGCAAAAGTGAAACTAAGACTGGATCGCTTGACACACTTCCTTTCTAGTGATGTCGTGCTTCTATCCCTTAAAGGCAAATTACAATAGGCCCCGACACTGATCTCTTACTCGTTACAGTTTGCGTAGTAATTATGGTTCTATTCAGTGTGTAATATACCTTTAAGAATTATGCTTGTTAAGGAAGATCACGTGATCTATAGTAGCCAATAGGAGAGTAGCGCGGGCTACCTCAGTAGTTAGTAGTATTGAGATAGAGTTGGAGTTGAAAGCACACGTGTACAAGATGCTGAGTACCTTGTAAATAAACTTAAAGTTTCCACCCAAGAAGTATCTGCAGAATAACTCTATCAGTAGTACCAGCCCGGCCACCACACACAACAGTTTGCCAACCTGAAAATGGCCCATTTTTCCTGACTCTGTTTCCTGTACCAAAGGCTTGAGTAGAAAGAAGAATGAGGTCCTACAGGCAGAGTTTAGGGAGCTGAGGAAGAAATTAAAAAGCAGACCCTCAAAAATAGTCATCTGCAAATTGCACCTCACCAGCACTGAGACTGGTATTGTAACAGGGAATTTGTCTATGGTGCTGAGTAGGGTTTAAGCTAGCTTGGCAGGGGGATTGGAAACCGACTGTAGATTCAGAAGAGAGGGAACCAAAGCTGCAAATAGAATTAATGAGCAAGTATGGAAGGCAGAGGAAATAAAGGCTCGAAAATAGACAACAAAAGAATTTGGCAGCTCTAAATGGGGTCTCCCTCAGTGCACGGAGTCCAGTGAATAAAGCAGATGAGCTGTGGACACAGATAGACACTTGAAAGTATACCATAGCTATTACTGAAACCTGGCTTGCAGAAGAGCAGGAATAACCACTCAATACCAGCTGTTTGTTGTAATTCAGTGTCGGAGCAGAGGGAGGTATTCAAGGAGGACATAGACGGATCTCAGGACAAATATGTTCACACTAAGAAGAAAGATGGGACTCCCAGAACTAAACTACCCGCCACCCTCCCTCCCCTCCTGTGATGGTAAACAGCAGAAGGTGTAGGATGACACAAAGGAAGGAAAGCTTGTGTCAGAATCCTAGATCTCAATACTGCAGAAATCCACACTCTCTCTGTAATTACAGCCAGGATTGTACATTACTGAAGCCACAGAGCCAGTGATGAACAAAGAGCCAAGGACTTGGCTCCAAGTACAAATGTGAGCTCCCAAAACTCTCCACAGGACTGGGGTGACTGAAAAGCACATACAGATCACACTGAGGGAGGATGCTAAACCTGTGTGCCTATTCAAACCATGTAAGATCCCCCACCCACTCATGAAGCAGGTGCAGTAGTGGCTGGGACAAGATGACAAACATGGGAGTCGTCTCCCCAGTCACACAGCCAACTGCCTGGTGTTCCGGGATGGTCCCAGTCCCGAAAGCAAACAAGTCCATCGGTACCTGCGTAGGCCTGACACAGCTCGATAAAGCCGTAGCCAGGGAAGTACATCCCATGTCCTCACTGGTCGAAAGCCTGACTAAACCCCCGAGGAGCTCAGTGCTTTCAAGACCAGACACAAACAGTAGCTTTTGGCAACTCCATCTTGATAAAGAGTCCAGGCTACCGACAACATTTATTAACGTTTTCGGCAGATTCTGCTTTCACCACCTGCCATTCAGAATCTTGTCTGCGCCAGAAATATTCCAATGTAGGATGTCGGCCATTTTTCAGGGCCTACTGGAGGTCATTTTCCCCGTGGATGATGTATTGGTTCATGGTGCAATGTTAGAGAGACTCACAGCAGGTCTCAATGCGCCTGCAGGAAGCAGGGCAGACGCTGAACAACAAATGGGAGTTTTCCAAAACATCAGTTTGATCCCTGGGCCATATCAGCAGCAATAAGGACATCACAACAGAGCCACAAAAAACCAAGGCTCACAGTGAGTTCCCAAACCCTCCTCAATTCCAGACCCTCCAGCGTTTCTTGAGAATGGTGAATCAGCTAGCAAAATGTTTACCAAATTAAGCACAGATCACAGAACCCTCGAGGCATCCACTTAAAAAAGAGCTAACATAGTGCTGGGACTCACATCAATAGAAAGCTCTCACTTGTATCAAGGTGATGCTGCTCTCCACTGATATTCTGGCTCACTGTGACCCAGCGCTGCCCAACACCAGAGCAGCAGATGCCTCATCCACAGGCCTGGGAGCAGTCCTGTCCCAGGAACAGCTAGATGGCACTCGCTGAGATCTGTACTATGCATCCAGAGGGCTGTTGGACATGAAGACGAGATACGCTGTCATGGAAAAGGAAGCCCTCAAGGTCACGTGGGCACGTGAGGAGTTTTCAGGCTGTATCATTGGCCTCAGGATTACAATCAAAACAGGCCACTAGTCTCCTTATTGGATGAGAAGGAGCAAAGATGCCCAAGGTTTTGCCTGTGACTCCTGAGGTTTGCCTACGAGACAGTGTAGGTCCAAGGTAAAAACCAGGCAACAGCAGACACACTTCCAATGGTCACCGTGGGCCTCCCGACAAATCAGGATGTCAATCCCATCGAATAACTGGAAGTGTACTCCCAATTGACAAGGAGACACCTGCCAGCGACCACAAGTAAACTCCAATATATCCTCAGGAACAAATGCACGATAAGGGGAGTGCTTTCCTCCACGGATACTGCCAACAAGGCTGGCCCCAGCAGAGACCAAACGGAGAGACCAGGAAAATGTGGTTCAAGCAACAAGAACACTTTACGATTATGGATGACCTCCTGGTGCAGGATGAGCAGCTGATCATCCCAGTCTCCCTGCAGCCAGAGATCCTTCAAACAATCCCCCAGGGCCACGTGGCCATCACTCAGTGCAGAGCTTGGCCCAATCCGCTGTCTGGTGGCCAGGCATCTCCAAGGCGGTTGAGGACACCATTGCAAATTGCCGGTTGTGTGCATTGCACAGGCAGGACCAAGGAGAGTCCCTCATCCCCACACAATTCCCGACTGTGGGAGAGGCTGGCTGTGGACCTGTTCGTCTGCAACAGCAAGTCCTTCCTTATAGTGGTGGACCACTTCTCCAGATGGATTGAGGTGAAGCGATTATATAAAACTACCACAGAGGCAGTAATTAAGGCAGTAAAAGAGATGTTCGCGAGCCATGGAATTCCGGACAAGATCATGTCTGTTAACGGCCCACAATTTTCCAGAGAATACTCTGCACACTTCACCACCACACCCAGCTTCTGCTACTGTCCCAGCTCCCCGAGATACCCACAGTGAAATGGAGAAGCTGAGAGAGGGATCTGTACAGTAACAGCCCTCCTGATAAAGGATAAGGACTTTCCCACATCGCTGCTCACAGACACGTCCACCCCTTTACATTGTGGCCTGTCCCCAACCAAACTCCTGATGGATAGAAAACTTGACACACAACTTCCAATCTTGTCATTCCAGGGTTGGTGACCAAGGGTTACCAGGACACCCAAGCAAGAGAGCAGTTGTCCAGACAGAAGCAAGCTTCCGCCTACAACAGAAGGTACCGCACTAGACACTCGCCATGATAACAGCAAGGTGACAAGGTCTGGATTAAAGACCTCGAGAGAGAGAAGATACCGTCATTAGAAAGAGCAAGGACCAACCTCACTCCTACCTGGTTGGCACCACAATGGGCCCAGTCAGGAGAATCAGGAGGAGTCTCCTCCTCATCCCTAGACTGCCCATCGCCACTGTGCAATAGAGAGACATCGAGGGACATACCCAGATATCAGAACAACCTCCAAACCAACAGCAACAGAGCCTACCGCTCCTCCGACAGTAGTGTGAACAGGATATGGAAGGTTTATCAGGCCTCCAGATCGCCTGAACCTATGAATTCAAGGACTTGAAGGGGGAAGATGGGGTAGTGATACTGTAGTAATAGTGATAATGTGGTAATGATAGTGTTAATGTATGATAGTAAGAACAATGTAAGACAAAAGGTAAACCATAATCACTTAAAATACATTGGATAAAGACCTGAGGGGGGTGTAGTATAAGCTTCTGGCACATAAGGGTTAATATGGGACTGAGAATAGTACCATCCACATAGTAATGTAAGAGAGCACATGACCCACACCCAGGGTTAGTTGAGTATTAGTCAGAGCCGTGTGTACCAGCAAAGCATGGAGACAACCTCTAGCTCTGTACCCTTTCCTGTATATGTGCTAACGGGTGATAAGCTGATCCTCCTTGGCAACTTCAATGCCAGAGTTGGGGAGGACACAGACCTCTGGGGAGATGTAATCGGCTGAGAAGGGATCCAACTCCAATGGTGCCCTGCTCCTGACAAAATGCCTAGAACACAGCCTTGTCATAACTAACACCTTGTTCTGTCAGAGAGACAAGTACAAGGCCTCAAGGCAACACCCTCACTCCAAGCACTGGCGCCGGCTCAACTACGTCATTGTCCGAGCGAGAGACCACGAGGATGTACCTATCACCTGAACCATAACAGGAGCCAATGACTGCTGGTCGGACCACCGCCTAATTCACTCTGTCATCACCATCAACATAGCCCCCAAAGCAGCAACAGCAACAGAAACAATGCTTCAGGAAAATAAACACTGAGGCATTCAAGGACCCTGCTAAGAGAGCCCTGTTCAGCCAGTGCCTCACTGCCAACCTGGACACTCCCGATGACCCAGACACGCAGTGTCCACAGCGCCTGGTCTGCCCTCGAGGCCTCCATCATCACCGGAGAGACGCTTGGTCACTTGACCAGGAAACACCAAGGCTGGTTCAATGAGAATGAACAGGAGATCCAGGAGCTGCTAAGCCGCAAGTGCAAGGCATTTCTGAATCTGAAACAGCACCTAACCCAAGAGCAAGTAAACAGCTCTACAGGGGGCTGAAGGCTGAAATCAAGCAAAAAAAACCACGACCTAAAAACAGATGGTGGGTGGAGAAAGTGTAGGAAATCTAACAGTCAACAGCCGTGACACGCAAGGTTTCTTTAGCGCTGTCAAGACCACCTATGGCCCAAACACCCAAGGCCCCACTCCACTGCTGGCCAGGAACGGAGAGGTGCTCATCATGGACAGAGGGGCAGCCAGCGCCCGCTGGAAGGAGCTTCTCCTCAACTCCATCCCGCAGCAGGATACCCACCACCATCTCAGCACAACCCCAACCCGGCACAAGGCAGAAAAGGCCATTCGACAGTTAAAGAGCAACAAGGCATCAGGAGTAGGTGGAATTCCCACTGAAGCACTAAAGCCTGGTGTCATCAGCCTCATCCCCTGTGGGTGGCTCTTGTCCCCCAGGGACCAACCCTGCAGCTTCTGTGGACCCTGGAAGATGTCAGGGATCTGAGACCTGCTAAGGATGTAGGAGTGGTGGACACTCCCTGGGAATCGTGCGCAGACCTGCAGGATGCGACTGGGGTGGTCACGCATCAGCTGAACATTCATGCGGTTGGCATGGTTGACTGCTTGTTGCCATGGAGATCTAAGCACCGTGTGAGTACAGTCGATGGCACCCTGCACCTGTGGAAAACCGGAGATCCGCGCACATCCCAGCGCTCTTGCTTTCTGGCTTTCCTGATCCCGGTTGAACTGCGTAAAGTTCTGTACCTTCGTGAAGACAGTGTCCATGACCTCCTGGATACATTTCTGGGTGGGCGCTTGTGAGATCCCACATGGCTCACCTGTAGAGCCCTGGAAGGAGCCACTGGTCTAAAAATTGAAAGCTGCAGTCACTTTCACAGCCACTGGATGCCCTCCATGTCCCCAAGGCGCCAAGTCCTGCAGCAAGTGGCATATATGATCCACCAGCTCCCTAGACATGTGCAGTCTTCGGCAACACTGGTTCTCAGTCAATGACTGGTTCTCATGACAAGTGTCGTCTCTACACCCTGGGCCTAGCAAAGTACCTACAAGCGACTCCTCGCTGTGGGTCTTCAGCTGCATGCGCATCAGACACGGCTGCCCCTTCATCGTGAGGGAGGTGCTTCTCCTTTGCTGAGCCTCTGCCGCTCTCTTCATCATCTCTGTAAGCCATGAGGCAGACCGCTAAATCACCAGGCACCATGGTCCTGATGTTCTCCTCCTGCAGGATCAGAGAGATGTGTGGGTTAGTATGGGTGTACTAAGAACCTCTCTTGGTTAAGTCTCAAGGCCCCTTCAAGCTTGCCGGAGAGTGTTGGCCACCACTTGGATGGCCAGTGTGTAGTGCGCTCATTGCCTGTCCGAAATCCCACCCACCTCCGCCCCACACCACCTGACCGATTGGCGGCAGCTTTAGCCATTGGACTGCATGCTGTGCTCTCAGCTCAGGCACAGACATTCCCCTATCCCGCACTACAAGGCTGCGCTGTTAGCTTGAACCATGGCAGAGACTGGTCCAAACCCTAATAAAGACATTGCAAGGAGCTGTGAGGGTCTCCACCTGTGACTGCGCCTTGCCTACCTTTCGCAAGGGGATTCTACAACTTGCCCGGTCAGCCAATCACCCACACCACAGCCCTTGCCCCAGCACCACACTGAGAGCCAGCCGGGTAAAAGTGACTTGGCTGTGACCCCCCACCGACCCCTGCACGCTGTTCTGAAGCCACACCAACGTGGACAGTAAATGTGACGTGGGGGGATGGTTCCAGCGAGCAGGGTTTATAATGAGATGCTAAAGTGTTGAAATTAGGTTCCTGGCGTGTGGCAATGGGTCACCGGGTCCACCACTGACGGATGGAGCGGACGATCGCAAACTGGATTCACAATGGCGTAAAATCAATCTTTGGCCACCTTGTTGTCCGCTCACGCCCGCCAAGACACCTACCAGCACCGGGACCGGATGATTCTGCCCTTAATCTCCATGATCTAACAGAGCAGTGCGATGGAGTCAAGGACCTCATCCTGTTCCTCATTACTGACTGGATTATGAGCTCAAGTCTCTGGAGTGGGGCTTGAAACCAAAGCCTTTTAAACCAGAGGTGAGCCCATGACTGCCCCAATAAGAGGTGGAGAATTCAAAACTCCATCCAGTAAACGGAAAACGAGCTTTGTCTGACCTGGAATTAACAAGAACTGGGTCTAATTTAGCAAAATTAAGGCATGAAGATTCGATGAAGGACACTGCCCTGCTCAACTCAACAAGTTCATCCTGATTCACCGATACAACGCCTGGCAATCGAGCATTAACCAGTGACTATTGATAATCGACCAGATGGTTAATGGACTGTGGTGTTAGTTAGAAAACCTGGCACCCAAGTTCCATGCGAAATCCCCTGGCCTGGTTAATCGCCAGAGTTTACCCATTGCACGATGCAGATATAACTGGTGAGGAAAGGTGGGCGAATGAACGGAGTTTTATTTTAAAACTCCTGGTTTTCGTTTTAGTTATTTCCAAACCTGGCAGGGGCCACACTGCAGGATAAGCACTGACCCAAACCTCTCTGGGCTCTGACCTGACCTTGTGACCTTCGGGACCCACATGTGTGTGAAGTCGCAGCAGAATTTTCTGCTTTCAAAGTGTTCCACACAGTAAAAGCAGCTTCCAGAGAAAAGTCAATTACAACTTCTTTTTATCTTGGACAGTCAATAAAAAGGGTAGAAAAAAAGGGAGGGATTTAATCTCATACATCTCTTTCATAAGAGCCACAAATTCCTCAGTATCCCCCGGGAGCAGGTCCCTTCTCTCTGACACCATCTTATCGCACTCTTTCACATTTCCAAATGGGCTTCAGTTCTGCTCAAAACCCTGCTCTCTTCCTAGTCCCCCAGAGGCTAACCAAGGCCTCTAGGTCCCAGTCCCCATTGTTATGTGTAAGGGAGGCAGCCAAGAGAGGGAATTAAAAACAAGGCAGGAGAAAGACTCACTGCTTCATTAGTGAATGGTGCTCAGAACGGAGCCTATCGGGAACACTTCTTTCAAAGACATAATTAACAATTTGGTGCCTGTGTCCCTCGGGAAATCTTGCTCTGATTTACAAGTGGGAAACTTTCAAATCCTCCAAACTTAATATTCCTCGCTGATATTTTGTTTTTTTAATACGCTCACTCAGGGCTTTTTTGGAGGAGATAAGTAATTTATAATTCTGTATTTACTGGCGTCCTCCATAAAAGGGGAATTCAAAGATTGAAATTGATATTTTTCTAAGTGCTGGGCAGGCTGTGATGTGTCAGTGCTGGGAGGGTGTGCACGGTGATGGGACCTGATGTGCTATCTGCAGGAAGTTGACCCCTCTCTGCCTGTACCTGCTCCCAGGCTCCGTGGCCAGAAGTTTTAGGTTGGCGGGCGGGCATGATCGGCGGGCCTGGGGTCAGCCGGGCAACGGACCACCGACCTAGATCAGCCCCCGACCGCCATTTCACGCTGGCTGGCCAATTAACAGCATGAAGCACGCGCTGAAAAGCTCAGCGCTGCCGGGGTGGAGGCGGGAGAGGGGACAGGCAATGATGTCTCCGAGGGCACAGGCGGGCACTGAGAGAAAGCTCCCTGAAAGGCGGAGAGCTGCCTCAGGGAGCCGCAGACCCAAAAATGTCCCAGTAAAGTTTTAAAAAGCAGAAAAAAAAAATGTCTTGAGCATCACAATCAGGCGCCTGAAAATATAAACGATAAAAATGCCGCCCACAGATTTTTATTTCTATTTTATTACGGAACCCTCGTCCTGCCCTTAGGACAAGGCCTGGCTGATTCGCCCGTCCGCCAACTCTAAGGTTGTACAGACCACAAAAAAACGGAGACAGTTACCACTTTAGTTGCACTAATTGCCTCTTAATTGTCGACGGACGTGCTTCTGACTTTTGTGCTCGCCTGACAAGTGAGATATCGCGCAAGTGCGCGATGACGTCGGGACGCTCGCCCAACGTCATCTCAGGCGATTTCACACCCGATCAGGTCGGGCACACACCCACCTGATCAAGGTAAAGTTCAGCCCCATGTCTCTAACCCTCCAGCATCACCCTGGGGGGTACTCCAGGAATGAAAGATTAATCTCCCAAACACTGCTGGAATAAACAGGGCTGAAAAATCATCAGCCAATTATGAAAAGGAATATTTTTTCATCTTCTGTAAACACATTAGTTTAGAATCCTAGAAATGATAGAACACAAAGTGGGCCATTCAGCCCATCATGCCTATGCTGGCTCTTTGAAAGAGCTGTCCAATTAGGCGCCATAGCTCTGAAGTTTTATCCTTTTCAAGTATGTCTCGAACACCCTTTGTTGATTATAAAAGTTTTAGATGTTAGGAAAAGTACTATTGGACTGAATCATCCAATCAGAAGATGTAGAGTCTGTTGAATTTCCAATTGGTGGAGAGAGGCAGAGCATCGAGATGATGGACATGTTTGGGGGCAAGAGCTTATGAGGCAGCCAATCATGTGCTAAAACCTACAGGAAGGTGTCCAATCAGAGTTGGTAACCCTGCAGTATGAGCTGGAGTTCTCTTCGTCCTGTCTTGCAGAATATTCCAATGTTCTGGAGACGGGAAAACACGTTTATTAAAAGCCACAAACATTTCTTTTGGTCTCAACGCACAGTCTGTCCACCCCTAACTCTGCAATTGAAAGTAATCCAGGGAGGAAGGGAAGAATTTCCATTTCTCTGGCATCTGTCATAACCTCAGCCTAGTCAATATTGTAACACAGGGAAACGTGGCAGTCAATTTTTTGCGCAGCAAGATCCCACAAAGAGCAAATGATACTAAGTTAGAATAGCACAGTAAAGTGCGTAGATAGGAGCGGAAAGTTACTAAGGAACATTGAAAGATTCAGTGCAGTAGGAGAAGCCCTGACAGATGAAGTTCGATGCGGGGACATTCACTATGGACCTCAGAACAATAAATCGGACTATTTTCTAAATGGTAAAAAGCTAGGAACTGTGCAGGAGGAGAGCGATTTAGGGATCACATTACGGAAATCACTGAAAAAGATCGCAGGAGAGCTAAACTGCTACAGTTTATATAAAACTCTGGTCAGCCCCCATCTGGAGTAATTGGGTTGAGTTCTGGGCCCCACACATCAGGAAGGGTATCTTGGCCATGGACGGGGTGACAGTACAGATTCACCTGAGTGATTCCAGAACTAATCGATTCAATTATAGGGACTGGCTGCATACACTTGGTCTGAATTCCCTCGAGGGTAAAATATTAAGGGGTGATTTAATTGAGGTATTTAAGAACTTTCATCATTCATTTACGGGATCTAGGCACCGCTGACTGGGCCAGGATTTATTGCCCATCCCTAATTGCGCTTGATGTAGGTACACCCCATGGTGCTGTTAGTGAGGGAGTTCCAGGGTTTTGACCCAGCGACAGTGAAGGAACAGCGATATATTTCCAAGTCAGGATGGTGAGTGGCTTGGAGGGGAACTTCCAGGTGATGGTGTTCCCATGTGTCTGCTGCCCTTGTCCTTCTAGGTGGTAGTGGTCATGGGTTTGGAAGGTGCTATCTAAGGAGCCTTTGTGAGTTGCTGCAGTACATCTTGTAGATGGTACACACTGCTGCTACTGTGCATCGGTGGTGGAGGGAGTGAATGTTTGTGGATGTGGTGCTAATCAAGCAGGCTGCTCTGTCCTGGGTGGTGTCAAGCTTCTTGAGTGTTGTGGGAGTTGCACTCATCCAGGCAAATGGAGAGTATTCCTTCACACTCCTGACTTGTGCCTTGTAGATGGTGGATAGGCTTTGGGGAGTCAGGAGATGAGTTACTCTCCATAGAATTCCCAGCCTCTGACCTGCTCTTGTAGCCACAGTATTTATGGGGCTAGTCCAGTTTAGTTTCTGGTCAATGGTAACACCCAGGATGTTGATAGTGAGGTATTCAGCGATGGTCATGCCATTGAATGTCAAGGGGAGATGGCTAGATTCTCTCTTGTTGGAGATGGTCATTCCCTGGCACTTGTATGGTGTGAATGTTACTTGCCACTTGTCAGCCCACATTGATGCCACAGTCAGTCAAACGTTTCTGACACCTCATTGTTAAGGATGAGGTCTGATAGGTTTTTCCCTCTTGTTGGTTCCCTCACTACCTGCCGCAGTCCCAGTCTAGCAGCTATGTCCTTTAGGACTTGACCAGCTCGGTCAGTAGTGATGCTACTGAGCCACACTTGGTCATAGACATTGAAGTCCCCACCCAGAGTCCATTCTGCGCCCGTGCCACCCTCAGTGTTTCCTCCAAGTGGTGTTCAGCATGGAGGAGCACTGATTCATCAGCTGAGGGAGGGCGGTATGCGGTAATCAGCAGGAGGTTTCCTTGCCCATGTTTGAGCTAATGTTGTGATACTTCATGGGATCCAGAGTCAATGTTGAGGGCTCCTGACTGTATACCATTGTGCTGCCACCTCTGCTGGGTCTGTCCTGGTGGTGGTGTCTGGGACCTTGTCTGTGAGGTACGATTCCATGAGGATGACTATGTCAGGCTGTTGCTTGACTAGTCTGTGAGACGCTCTCCCAATTTTGGCCCAAGCCCCAGGTGTCGAAAGGGGGAGTTTCACACAAAGGTTAGTGGAAATCTGCAACTCACCTTCCGAAAGATCTGGGGGCCTGGGTGAGTGGGTGAGTGAAGTGAAAATTTCAACATTGAGATTGATAGATTTGGGTGGGTAAGTGTGATGGATCCAAGGCAGGCAGACTGAGTCACGGTATAAACTAATTATGGAGCAGGTTCGAGGAGCTGGGTGACCTCCTCCCTCTTCCTCTGGAATTATTTTGCGAGGTAATCTCACTCACTACCCAGCCCAAATTTACCAAACTACCAGCTGTTTAGCTGCTTTGAAGATTGGGAATCATTTTGCCAGGAAACCATCCCATAAATCTTTCAGCCATCACGGGAGCCCCATGAGTGATACCAACAGTGGATGAAAGTGCGGAATGTGTATGAAGCTTTGCTGTCTAACAACTGCCCCATTTATCAGAGAAGTGAGGCTGGGTGATCGGGATACCTCGCACCAGTTAGAATCAGCTCGGTAAAAACCGGGAGTTGGATTTTAACTTTCAGACTGGTTTGTACCAAACGGTTTGTCAGCAGATTTTTGGATGTGAATTCTGGGCTGGCTGGAGTAAGCTGGTATAATGATGACCCATATCAGGTCTATTTCAGCTCAACAAGGGGCCGTGTGAGAGTCAGACGTGTGTGTGTGTCAGACGTGAAGCAGGCTAGACAGAGTCGAAATCTCACAAATGGGAACTCAACCAGTAGAGGCAGCGCCAGGTCTCCGCGATGTGTTCCTTGGAGCTGATGTTGCAGGTTGTTGAGGCTGGTGGGGAGATTGTCTTCCCTGTGGATGGGAGACAGGAGACAGCCTCAGAGAGCAAGCCAGCCAGGTTGGACGTGGTCAAGCAGATCAGCAGCAGGAGTGTGGTGCATCGCTGCTGGATACTGTGCCACAAGGGGTTCAACCACCTGATCAGGACAGGAAGGGGAAGTGTTATGGTACATTCACGTACAAACCCCCCCTCTCAGCCTTCCCCAGCTTTCTCCTGCAAACCAACCCACAGGCCGGCACCTCCTTGCAGATGCAACCACGGGTCTTTGTCTAGGCTCCTCTTCACATCCCCAACTGACCAGCAATCCCCATCTTAATGCAATCTCACACCCATCCCACAGTGACCCTCCACAAATACCATCCTCAACACCATTCTATTTCTCACACTTCCAGGGCTTTTCTTTCTCCGCTTGCAGGAGAAGAGGGTACACAGAACGGCAGGGGGAGGTAGTGAACCAGGGGAGGCTGTGCAGTCATCACTACCTTGGCAGCTGCAGAAATGGAGGATCTGCAGATTAGCTGGGTCTCCACATGCCTGGTCATTGGAGATGGAGAGATGGGAGTCTCCCAGATACCTGGAGACTGAATTAAATATACCACAGGGGCCTTGACAGGGTGGACACAGAGAGGTGTCTCCCCCGGGCTGGGGAATCTCGAACACGGGGGCTCAGTCTCAGGATAAGGGGGCCGATCATTTAGAACTGAGATGGGGAGACATTCCTTCACCCAAAGGGTTTTGAAACTTTGGAATTCTCTACACCAGAGGGTTGTGGATGCTCCATCGTTGAGTATGTTTAAGACTCGGACGGACAGATGTTGGGCTCTTGGTGAATCAAGGCAAAGTGGAGCTGAAGCCCAAGATCAGCCATGCTCGTATTGAATGGTGGAGCAGGCTCGACGGGCCGAATGGTCTCCTCCTGCTCCTACACATAGACACACACACAAACACAGACACACACACACACACAGACACACACACACAGACACACACACACACACAGACACACACACACACACAGACACACACACAGATACACACACAGACACACACACATAGACACACACAGATACACACACACACAGATACACACACACAGAGAGACACACACACAGATACACACACAGAGACACACACACAGACAGACACAGACACACACACAAACAGACACACACGCACACACACAGACACACACAAACAGACACACACGCACACACACACACACACAGACACACACACACAGAAAGACACACACACACAGACACATACAGAGACACACGCACACACACACACATAGTTAAATTCAGAATTCTAGGATAAAGAAGCAGATATCAGCACATTACATATTTAAATATTGCTTAGCTACCTGTCTGACAGCAGCTTCCCACACACTGCAGTCACACCCAGGATTAGGAGTGAAAGTTGGCTGGTTTCTGTCTGCTCCTTGACACACTCACAATTTCAACACCAAACCTCACTTCCCCCCACCCCCAACCCACCACCTGCAAACCCAACCCAGCCACTTTGACAGGTTAATACCCCCTCCCTGTGTGTCCTGCTCACCCACTCCAGAGCAGTGGTCAGTTAAGAGTCAACCACATGGGGATTCCAGTGGGACCGGAGTCAGACTGGGCAAGGACAGCACTTTCATTCCCTAAAGAGCAGGAAGGAACCAGTTCAGTTTTTACAACAATCTTTCAGCTTTCTGACCACCTTTACTGAGACTGGCTCTGAATTACCAGCCAGGAACATAACACAATACGGCCAAATGGAGTGAGTTTATACGATATTTTACAATAGACTGTACAAGACTGAGCCTATGTGGAAACAGCTTCATCCTCCTGTATCTGCAGTGAAAGCACCCCATACCTTAGCACATTTCCTTTGATTTACCATCTTCCCATCCATTTGGCCCAGTGATTCTCGATGGCGTTGACAGTGTTCTCTGGATGAGTCCCTGATCTAACAAGGACCTGCTCAGTTTGATGATCATCAGGGGAGGGATACAACAGAAAGTGCTGGAAAAACTCAGCATCTGTGGAGAGAGAAACAGAGTCAACGTTTCGAGTCTGTCTGACTCTTCTTCTCTGTTTCTCTCTCCCCAGACGCTGCCAGACCTGCTGAGCTTTTCCAGCATTTTCTGTGTTTATTTCCGATTTCCGGCGTCCGCAGTATTTTATTTTTATCTCAGTGATCATCGGGGAGACTGGGGAATGTCTCTCTCCCTTACAGGTTACTGGGAGTAAACGGTTGAATCTGGATAATTAATCACTAAATGATACATCTCTCTATCTTCTCAATGTTCGCAGTTAATTGCTTTTGACGCGTTAATATCTGCTCTTCATCAAAGACAGGGGATAAGACAGAGGAAAGTCTGTCATTCTCAGCGGTGAAGGGGCAGTGTTGAACACACAGAAATCAATTTCACCAGGCAGATAAAGGAGCTTTTATCTTTTTTTGCTTTTGTTTCTTTGTTTTTTTTGGAGCAGGAGGAGGCCATTCAGCCCATCGAGCCTACCCCACCATTCAATACCATCATGGCTGATCATCCACTTCAATGCCTTTCTCCCCACACTAACCCCACATCCCTTTCCATCATTAATATTTGGAAACCTGTCAATCTCTGCTTTAAACATACTCAGTGTCTGAGCTTCCACAGGCTCTGGGGTGGAGAATTCCAAACATTCACAACCCTCAAGTGAAGAAATTCTCTTCATCTCGGTCCTAAGTGGCTTCCCCCTTATTTTGAAATTGTGTCCCCTGGTTCTAGACTCATTGTTTTAAACTTGACTATTTCAACACACACCTGACCAGCTTTTCATCTTCTGGCCTGTTGTACAGCCCCAGTTTGAATCACTCCATCTCTGGTGACTGTGCCTCTGGTTACCTGGGCCCTAAGCTCCAGAATTCCCGCCCTAAACTTCTCTGTCTCTCTCCCTCATCCTTTAAAGTGTTAAAAACCCCTCTTTGAGCAGGTCCTCTGGCTGTAAATCCTCTCATGTGACTCTGTCATATTTTGATTTATAACACTCCTGTGAAGCACCTTGGGAAGGTTTATTATGTTAAAGATGCTATCTAAATGCAAGTTGTTGTTGTTATAGGGTTGATTTTGGGTTCGCCTCTCACAGACAGAGAGTCTATGACCCCCCACCTGACCATCCAGGACTCTGCATTGCTGCTGCTGTTGACACATTGGGAGCACCGCAGGCAGTAAAGTGGCATTGGTAGTGCTGCCAGCCACCAGTGTGCCCTGAATGGTGCCCCATGGTGACCAGGGCACCATCATGACCGTGCGACATGCGGTTGTATTGTGCAGTCAGTCAAACATTCTAGCTGCTCTCACACAACAACTTTCAAAGCCATTGCACAGCTTGTTCACTGAAACCGTGTTACACACACTCACACTCTCTCACACACACACACACACACACTCACAAACACGCTCATACACACACACACACACACACACACACACACACACAGCCACACACAAACACATACATGCTCACACACACACACCCACACAGCCACACACAAACACATACATGCTCACACATACACACAAACGCAAACACATACAGTCACAGACACACACACACATGTACACAGAAACACACACACACACACAAACACATATACACACACACAGTCACACACGCAGACACTCACAATCACTCACACACACTCAGTGACACACACACACACACACACACTCACAAACACGCTCACAGACACACACACACACACACACACATCAACACATACACAGTCACAGACACACACACACATGTACACACAGAAACACACACACAAACACATATACACACACACAGTCACACACGCAGACACTCACAATCATTCACACACACTCAGTGACACACACACACACACACACACAGTCACACGCACAGACACTCACAATCACTCACACACACTCAGTGACACACACGCACACACACACACAGTCACACGCACAGACACTCACAATCACTCACACACACACACACACACACACACACACTGCTTGAGACCACCCTCACGCCTGCCACCATCCCCCCACCCCACACAACTAACTCTATTGAGAGGGACTCAATCCAACTTACAGACCAGATATTTTCCACTTCCTCCACTGCTGAGAGGTTATGGAAGTGGAAATCTGTTTTTTGGAGATCTTGCGATGAGCTTGTTCATCCAATGAAAGAGGTGCTGAGGATTTTGTCGCCTGTATATTGTGAGAGGTAGAAGGGTTATTGTTGCAGAGCCTCTGGGTCTGTAAAAAAGGCTGATAAATGGAGCAGAAGCTGCAGAGAGGGGAAGCTCTGTGAAGAGGGTGGAGGCTCCACACAGGTGTCCACCTGAGCTAGGGCCTGGGCTTCACTGGCTGGGCCAGCATTTATTGCCCATCCCTAGTTGCCCTTGAGAAGGTGGTGATGAGCTGCCTTCTTGAACCGCTGCAGTCCATGTGGTATAGGTACACCCACTGTGCTGTTAGGGAGGGAGTTCCAGGATTTTGACCCAGTGACAGTGAAGGAACGGCGATATATTTAAGTCAGGATGGGAGGGGATCTTCCAGGTGGTGGTGTTCCCATCTGTCTGCTGCCCTTGTCCTTCTAGATGGTAGTGGTTGTGGGTTTGGAAGATGCTGTCTAAGGAGCCTTGGTGAGTTCCTGCAGTGCATCTTGTAGATGGTACACACACTGCTGCTACTGTGCGTCGGTGGTAGAGGGAGTGAATAGGATGCCAATCTTGTTTTTAGTGGCTGGATTTGAGCCTCTGGTCCCTAGGATAGAAGATCAGTGACCAGTGACCTGAGGGAAGACCTTTCAGCCCCTCTGCCTGGCTCTGGATTTTCCCCCAGGCCCATGATGAAACAGTCAGAGTAAAGCTCAACTTCACTAGGAGGAAGTGGGAGATTAACTGACTATTATCCCCACAATTCTCCTCTCTAATAGGAGCAGAGTAAATGCTGGAAGAAATTAGACCAAGGTTCACCTCCTAGAACCTCTCACAATCCTGATCCCCACATGCCAGGGGCAGTCCCGCCCTCAAGAGCTGCCGGCCAATCAGATTGACCAGAACTCAGTAGCGGGCACTGCTGGGACTGCAAGCTGACCCTGGGAAGAGGAGCAATGGATCCCAGGCTCTCCCGGACTAAGGTCTGTGCTGAGATTTTAGGCGGGAAGGGATCAAGCACCCTAGGGAGGGGGTGATGGAGGTGGGGTGGGGGAATGGGTTTTGGAGACCGGACAGGGAGGGGTGGGAGAGGTGGTTCCCCTGATGCACACAGGGCTCCCCCCACCCATTCCCATACTCCCCTCTGTTCCCACTTCTTAACAGTCAGGTTAAAAAAACACCTTCCCACTCCCACCCGCCTGTCCACGCCAACTGTATGGTGGCCTGGGCAGCATCATATTTGGGTCAATTGGCTGATTAACAAGCTTGACTGGCCGTTAATATATATTATTTTAAATGGCGGGGGGGGGGGCTGCCTATTTCAGCGTCTGGCCACCTACTGTTTTATGGTATGGGGACCAACTCAGGGTGGGTGGGAAGGTGATGAGATCACCACCCTTCATATTTTATGTGCCGATTCCCCACCAAAAACAAACTGGCAGGGGGTCAGTGTAAAATCCAGCCCGGTCAGTCGCTAATAGTCCCAGACATGAGGTGAAGAAAAGTCCCAGTGATGAAGAACTTTGAGTAATGGTTTGGCGTTGCCTCCTGCAGTAAGGCTGCCCAGGAAACCCTCTCACTGCTACCAGCTGCCACATTGGAAGGATTTGGAGGTTGTAGGCCACGTTATGAACACACCTTCTATCACCATCAAGTCCTGGAGCAGGACTTGAACCAGGAGTTTCTGGCTCAGAAGCAGGGACACTATCCACTGCATCACAAAACCTTCCTTGGGAACAGCAAGAATGGAATAAGTAGGCAGAGCGTATAAGGGGTCAGCAATTCACCGTCACCTGGTTTGGGCCCCGATGTTTAGTGAGTATCTTTGAAATATTACTGGAATATAGGAGTGTGGAGGTGAGGCCAGGTCAGAGGTGACCCTGTCAGGCGATGTGGTTCGTTAATGGATTTGCTAAATTCTCCTTACAAAAGCTTTCACTGAAATGATAATTAGATCCCATTGTGTAATAAACTGCTCACACTAACATTTGTATTAGTGTCGTTTTACCATTTCTCCCTCTCAAGCAGCAGCTCCTGTTATCTATAATATTAATATCACAATCCTCTAAAAATACCCCGATCCATTCACCACAAACTCTTTCAATCTCTCTATAAAAATTAATTTCACTCATCATTGTCACTGAGAAAATCATGTAATTCACCAATCTCCCTTTCATACCGAGTATTAAGATTTTCATCAGGAAGTGAGACTCGAGCCCAACATTAAGTTAAAGGTGTAAGAATTAATGACACTGATTCAGGAGTTATCTGTAGGAGGCAGAGAGCCACAAGGGAGGAGACTGGTTTGCATTGAACAAAGGAGGCCGACCATTTCTCCTGTGTGTGCGTGAGAGAGAGAGATAGAGAGAGAGAGAGCGTCCTTGCTACCAGTCACAGAGAGGACACCCCAACATTGCTCTGACACTGCTCCTGGTCACTGACTGAATTAAAACCTGTGGCTTCACCGGGAGCTGAGACTCCCCACAGGAGGAAGGACCAACAGCTGCTTTCAGAATGTCCTGGCAGCCACACTCCGACATGGAAGAGTCTCTGTTGGTGCCGTTCCCATATCTCACCCTCACTCACATACCCTCCTTTAGTCCTTTCATCACCACCTCCTCTCCTCATCTCTTTGCTCACTCCCACTTTCCTGTCTCTTTTCTGTCATTCCTGCAACATTTCTCAAATATCCACCCACCCTCCCCTCACCCAAACCCACTGCCCCCCGACATCACCGCCCTCAATGCCCCCACCCCCATCACCCTACGGCCCCTCATTCAAACACCCCTCCCCCAATCATCTCCCTCTATTTGCCCCTTCCCCAAACCCCACCCTCCCCTCATCCAAACACTCCTCCAACCTCACCTGCCTAACCCTTCAATACCCCTCCCCACTCCACCCAAATCGCCTCTTATCCAAAATACCTCCACAACATTTGCAAGTAAACAGACAATTTGGAGGGAGAAGCAGAGAGGGGTCCACAAAGTGGAGGGAAGACACCTCCCCCCCAGCATTCTCTCCGTCACACCCTGGTCCACTCCTCAGTCATTCCCAACAACCCCTCCCCTTCCCACGGCACCTTTCCATGTGAGCACAGGAGGTGTAACACCTGCCCCTTTATCACCCCCCTCATCACCGTGCAAAGCCACAAACCCTCTTTCCAGGTGAAGCAGTGATTCACTTCCTTCAGTTCACTCTACTGTCTTCACTGTTCACAATGCAGGTAAGTTATTCAATTAATCCCACTTCCCCTGCTCTTTCCCCTTAACCCGGCAAATTGTTTCCCCTTTAAGTATTTATCCAATTCTCTTTTGAAAGTTCTTATTGAATCTGCTTCCACCGCCCTTTCAGGCAGCGCCTTCCAGATCACAACAACTCGCTGTGTAAAACAATGAAGCTGGTTAGATTTCACTGTCAGAATCCTGAACCATTCTGTCCTGGGACCACTGGGCTTATCAAGTCAATGGAGTGATTTACATAGAAACTAGGAGCAGGAGTAGGCCATTCGGCCCTTCGAGCCTGCTCCGCCATTCATTATGATCATGGCTGATCATCCAACTCAATAGCCTGCTCCCGTTTTCTCCCCATATCCTTTGATCCCTTTCGCCCCAAGAGCTATATCTAACTCCTTCTTGAAAAAATACAATGTTTTAGCCTCAACTACTTTCTGTGGTAACGAATTCCACAGGCTCACCACTCTCTGGGTGAAGAAATTTCTCCGCATCTCAGTCCAAAATGGTCTACCCCATATCCTCAGACTGTGACCCCTGGTTCTGGACTCCCCCAACACCGGGAACATCCTTCCTGCATCTAAAACAAAAACAGAATTACCTGGAAAAACTCAGCAGGTCTGGCAGCATCGGCGGAGAAGAAATCCGTTAACGTTTCGAGCCTTCATGGCCCTTCGGCAGAACTGAAGCATAGTTAGGAGAAAGGAGAATTATAAACTGGTTTAAGGTGTGGGGGGGGTGCGGGGGGGTAAGAGAGAAGTTGAGGGTGCGGTGATTGTGGAGATAAGCAAGCAGTGATAGGAGCAGATAATCAAAAGATGTCACAGACAAAAGGATCAAAGAGGTGTTGAAGGTGGTGATATTTGTCTAAGAAAAGTGCTAATTAAGAATGGAAGACAGGATATTCAAAGTACAGCTCTAGTGGGGGTGGGGTGGACAGACTAACAAGGTTTTAGTTTTAGATTTAAAAATAATGGAAATAGGTGGAGAAAGAAGAATCTATTTAAATTATTGGAAAAAAAAAAGTGGGAGGGGGGGAGAGAAACGGGGTGGGGATGGGGGGAGGGGGAGTTTAAGATCTAAAGTTGTTGAATTCAATATTCAGCCCGGAAGGCTGTAAAGTGCCTAGTCGGAAGATGAGGTGCTGTTCCTCCAGTTTGCGTTGGGCTTCACTGGAACAATGCAGCAAGCCAAGGACAGACATGTGGGCAATAGAACAGGGTGGAGTGTTAAAATGGCAAGCGACAGGGAGGTTTGGGTCTTTCTTGTGGACAGACCGCAGGTGTTCCGCAAAACGGTCGCCCAGTTTGCGTTTGGTCTCTCCAATGTAGAGGAGACCGCATTGGGAGCAACGAATGCAGTAGACTAAGTTCGGGGAAATGCAAGTGAAATGCTGCTTCACTTGAAAGGAGTGTTTGGGCCCTTGGACGGTGAGGAGAGAGGAAGTGAAGGGGCAGGTGTTGCATCTTCTGCGTGGGCATGGGGAAGTGCCATAGGTGGGGGTTGAGGAGTAGGGGGTGATGGAGGAGTGGACCAGGGTGTACCGGAGGGAACGATCCCTACGGAATGCCATCAGGGGGGGTGAAGGGAAGATGTGTTTGGTGGTGGCATCATGCTGGAGTTGGTGGAAATGGTGGAGGATGATCCTTTGAATGCGGAGGCTGGTGGGGTGATAAGTGAGGACAAGGGGGACCCTATCATGTTTCTGGGAAGGAGGAGAAGGCGTGAGGGAGGATGCGCGGGATATGGGCCGGACACGGTTGAGGGCCCTGTCAACGACCGTGGATGGAAAACCTCGATTAAGGAAGAAGGAGGACATGTCAGAGGAGCTGTTTTTGAAGGTAGCGTCATCAAAACAGATGCGACGGAGGCGAAGGAACTGAGAGAATGGGATGGAGTCTTTACAGGAAGCGGGGTGTGCGGAGCTGTAGTCGAGGTAGCTGTGGGAGTCGGTAGGCTTGTAATGGATATTGGTGGACAGTCTATCATCAGAAATTGAGACAGAGAGGTCAAGGAAGGGAAGAGAAGTGTCAGAGATGGACCATGTGAAAATGATGGAGGGGTGGAGATTGGAAGCAAAATTAATAAATTTTTCCAGGTCCCGACAAGAGCATGAAGCAGCACCGAAGTAATCATCGATGTACCGGAGAAAGAGTTGTGGGAGGGGGCCGGAGTAGGACTGGAACAAGGAATTATTCTTCGCCTCATCCGTTGCCTCAACAAGAAACTTTTTCTCTTTCTCTCAAGTGCTAAGGAACGCAAGCTCCAACAACTCATCAACACCAACACCCATCTGG
The DNA here is from genome assembly GCF_964194155.1 of Cetorhinus maximus. Classification (NCBI taxonomy): domain Eukaryota; kingdom Metazoa; phylum Chordata; class Chondrichthyes; order Lamniformes; family Cetorhinidae; genus Cetorhinus; species Cetorhinus maximus. The sequence goes on from NC_135896.1 coordinate 1,198,354, forward strand.
GACCCTCCACCCCTGCTTGTCCCTCCGTCCTCACCCTATCTTCCAATCCCAGCCCCAGCCGCGTATTCACTATACCCCCTGACCTTCCCCTCTCCGATGCTGAACGTTCAGTGCTCAGCAAAGGACTTAGTTTCATACCCTTACGCCCTCATCTCAATGAATTTCGGGCTCGGCATGATGCTGAACTCTTCTTCCGCCGTCTTCGTCTCCGTGCTCACTTCTTTGGGCAGGAGTCCTCTCCCCGTTCAACGGATCCTTTTACCCACCTCCAATATTCTCCCTCCACTTGGACCCCTCCCTCTGGATTATTACCTTCTCTTGATCTTTTCATTGAGAACTGTCGGCGTTACGTTAGCCGTCTCAATTTCTCTGCTCCTCTCACCCATTCTAATCTGTCTCTCTCTGAACTCACTGCACTCCGTTCTCTCAGGTCCAACCCCAACATTGTCATCAAACCCACTGACAAGGGTGGTACTGTTGTTGTCTGGCGCATTGACCTCTACCTCGTGGAGGCTGAGCGTCAACTCGCAGACATTTCCTCCTACCTCTCCCTGGACCATGACCCCACCACAGGACATCAAGCCATTGTTTCCAGGACTGTCACTGACCTCAACTCCTCTGGAGATCTTCCTCCCACAGCTTCCAACTTGACAGTCGCCCAACCTCGGACGGCCCGCTTCTACCTCCTACCCAAAATCCACAAACAGAACTGTCCTGGCAGACCGATCGTGTCAGCCTGTTCCTGCCCCACGGAACTCATTTCTCGTTATCTTGACTCCCTTCTCTCTCCCCTTGTCCAGTCCCTTCCCACCTACATCCGTGATTCCTCTGACACCTTACGTCACATCAACAATTTCCAGTTCCCTGGCCCCAACCGCTTCCTCTTCACCATGGATGTCCAATCCCTCTACACTTCCATCCCCCACCAGGATGGTCTGAGGGCCCTTAGCTTCTTCCTTGAACAGAGGCCCCAACAATCCCCATCCACCACTACTCTCCTCCGTCTGGCTGAACTTGTTCTCACACTGAACAATTTCTCCTTTAACTCCTCTCACTTCCTCCAAATAAAAGGTGTGGCTGTGGGTACCCGCATGGGCCCCAGCTATGCCTGTCTCTTTATGGGGTATGTGGAACATTCCTTGTTCCAGTCCTACTCCGGCCCCCTCCCACAACTCTTTCTCCGGTACATCGATGATTACTTCAGTGCTGCTTCATGCTCTCGTCGGGACCTGGAAAAATTTATTAATTTTGCTTCCAATCTCCACCCCTCCATCATTTTCACATGGTCCATCTCTGACACTTCTCTTCCCTTCCTTGACCTCTCTGTCTCAATTTCTGGTGATAGTCTGTCCACCAATATCCATTACAAGCCTACCGACTCCCACAGCTACCTCGGCTACAGCTCCTCACACCCCGCTTCCTGTAAAGACTCCATCCCATTCTCTCAGTTCCTTCGCCTCCGTCGCATCTGTTCTGATGACGCTACCTTCAAAAACAGCTCCTCTGACATGTCCTCCTTCTTCCTTAACCAAGGTTTTCCATCCACGGTCGTTGACAGGGCCCTCAACCGTGTCCGGCCCATATCCCGCGCATCCTCCCTCACGCCTTCTCCTCCTTCCCAGAAACATGATAGGGTCCCCCTTGTCCTCACTTATCACCCCACCAGCCTCCGCATTCAAAGTATCATCCTCCGCCATTTCCGCCAACTCCAGCATGATGCCACCACCAAACACATCTTCCCTTCACCCCCCTTGGCGGCATTCCGTAGGGATCGTTCCCTCCGGGACACCCTGGTCCACTCCTCCATCACCCCCTACTCCTTAACCCCCACTTATGGCACCTCCCCATGCCCACGCAGAAGATGCAACACCTGCCCCTTCACTTCCTCTCTCCTCACCGTCCAAGGGCCCAAACACTCCTTTCAAGTGAAGCAGCATTTCACTTGCATTTCCCCGAACTTAGTCTACTGCATTCGTTGCTCCCAATGCGGTCTCCTCTACATTGGAGAGACCAAACGCAAACTGGGCGACCGTTTTGCGGAACACCTGCGGTCTGTCCACAAGAAAGACCCAAACCTCCCTGTCGCTTGCCATTTTAACACTCCACCCTGTTCTCTTGCCCACATGTCTGTCCTTGGCTTGCTGCATTGTTCCAGTGAAGCCCAACGCAAACTGGAGGAACAGCACCTCATCTTCCGACTAGGCACTTTACAGCCTTCCGGGCTGAATATTGAATTCAACAACTTTAGATCTTAAACTCCCCCTCCCCCCATCCCCACCCCGTTTCTCCCCCCCCACCACCCCCCCACTTTTTTTTTTCAATAATTTATATAGATTCTTCTTTCTCCACCTATTTCCATTATTTTTAATCTAAAACTAAAACCTTGTTAGTCTGTCCACCCCACCCCCACTAGAGCTGTACTTTGAGTATCCTGTCTTCCATTCTTAATTAGCACTTTTCTTAGACAAATATCACCACCTTCAACACCTCTTTGATCCTTTTGTCTGTGACATCTTTTGATTATCTGCTCCTATCACGGCTTGCTTATCTCCACAATCACCACACCCTCAACTTCTCTCTTACCCCCCCGCACCCCCCCACCTTAAACCAGTTTATATTTCTCCTTTCTCCTAACTATGCTTCAGTTCTGCCGAAGGGCCACGAAGGTTCAAAACGTTAACTGATTTCTTCTCCGCCGATGCTGCCAGACCTGCTGAGTTTTTCCAGGTAATTCTGTTTTTGTTTTGGATTTCCAGCATCTGCAGTAGCTTTTAGCTTTTTGTTTTTATCTTCCTGCATCTACCCTGTCTAGTCCTGTTAGAATTTTATAGGTTTCTATGAGATCCCCCCTCATTCTTCTGAACTCCAGCGAATATAATCCTAACTGACTCAATCTCTCCTCATATGCCAGTCCCACCATCCCAGGAATCAGTCTGGTAAACCTTCGCTGCACTCCCTCTATAGCAAGAACATTTTTCCTCAGATAAGGAGACCGAAACTGCACACAATATTCCAGGTGTGGTCTCAGCAAGGCCCTGTACAATTGCAGCAAGACATCCCTGTTCCTGTACTCGAATCCTCTCGCTATGAAGGCCAACATACCATTTGCCTTCTTTACCGCCTGCTGTACCTGCATGCTTACCTTCAGCGACTGGTGTACAAGGACACCCAGGACTCGTTGCACATTCCCGTCTCTCAATTTATAGCCATTCAGATAATAATCAGCCTTCCTGTCTTTGCTACCAAAGTGGATAACCTCACATTTATCCACATTATACTGCATCTGCCATGCATTTTCCCACTCACTCAGCTTGTCCAAATCACACTGAAGCATCTCTGCATCCTCCTCACAGCTCACCCTCCCACCCAGCTTTGTGTCATCTGCAAATTTGGAGATATTACATTTCGTTCCCTCATCTAAATCATTAATATATATTGTGAATAACTGGGGTCCCAGCACCGATTTCCTCCATTATGACCTCACATAACAAAGTCAAAGCCCATAGAATAAAAGGGGCAGAGGCAGAAATGGATAGAAAGTTGACTGAGTGAAAGGAACCAGAGTCAAGGAAGGTTTATAGTGGGGTTCCCCAGGGGTCGGAATTAGGACACCTGCTTTTATTGAACATATTAATATCTTGAGTGTATAGGACACAATTTCAAAGCTTGCGGATTACACAAAACCTGGAGGTATTGTGAACTGTGAGGAGGATAGTGATAGACTTCAAAAGGACATAGCCAGGCTGGTGGAGTGGGTAATCAGATAGTAGAAATTTAACACAGAGAAGTGTGAAGTGATTCGGTTTGGTAGGAAGAACATGGAGAGACAAAATAAAACAAAGGGAACGATTCTAAAGGGGGTTCAGGAGCAGAGGGACCTGGGTGTACATGTGCATAAATTATTGAAGATAGCTGGACAGGTTGAGAGAGCAGTTAATAAAGCATACAGTATCCTGGGCTTTATTATTAGGGGCATAGAGTATAAGAGCCACGAGGTTATGTTGAAATTGTGTAAGTCACTGGTTCAACCTCAGCTGGAATCCTGCATCCAGGGTGCTGCACTTTAGGAAGGATGTGAAGGCATCAGAGTGCAGAAAAGATTCACGAGAAAGGCTCCAGGGATGAGGACCTTCAGTTACGTGGACAGACTAGGGAAATGGAGATTGTTTTCCTGGGAGAAGAGATAGTTGAGAGGAGATTTGATAGAGGTGTTCAGAATTATGAAGGGTAAACTGTTCCCATTGGTGGAAGGATCAAGAACCAGAGGGCACAGATTTAAAGTGATTGGCAAAAGAAGCAATGGCGACATGAGGAGACACTTTTTCACACAGCGAGTGGTTAGGATCTGGAACGTGCTGCCTGAGAGTGCGGGATCAATCATGTCTTTCAAAAGGGAGTTGGATTATTATCTGGAGAAAATAAATATGCAGAGCTATGGGGAAAAGACAGGGAGTGGGACTAAGTGAACTGCTCTGCAGAGGGCCAGCACAGACACGATGGGCTGAATGGCTCTGTTTGTGGCATAACTATTCCACGATTCTATCATCGGTTTTGGCTCCACAAGTCAGTAACTTTAGGATGAGATTTTTTTTTGATGTTTGAAACAAAACATTTACATTTGTCTTTGGCTTGGACTGAAATGATCAAATTCAATAGTGTCAGGTCAGGTTTTCGATGGGGAAGATGGTGGCAGAGTGGTAATGTCACTGGACTAGTAATCCAAACACCCCTGTACAACACAGGTCAAATCCCACCATGGACCAAAACACCAGGTGGAATTTAAATACAATGAAAAAATCTGCAATATAAATCTAGTCTCAGTCATGGACCGTGAAACTTGTCCTTAAAAACCCACTTGGTTCACTAATGCCCTTTAGGGAAAGAAATCTGCTGTCCTTACCTGGTCTGGCCTACATGTGACTCCAGACCCACAGCAACGTGGTTCCCTCTGAAATGGCTGAGCCAACCACTCAGTTCAAGGGCAATCAGGGATGGGAAACAAATGCTGGCCTTCCAGTGAGGCATATATCCAATGAAAACATTTCTTAAAACTCACTTCTCTCTTCTGAGTTGGAAAGTCACAGGTTCCAGTCCCACCACAGAGACTTGAGCAGAACAATGTCGAAGGGTCAGTGCTGAGGGAGTGCTGCACTGTCGGAGGGTCAGTACTGAGGGAATGCCGCACTGTTGGAGGGTCAGTACTGAGGGAGCGCTGCACTGTCGGAGGGTCAGTACTGAGGGAGTGCTGCACTGTCAGAGGGTCAGTACTAGGGAGCGCCGCACTGTCAGAGGGTCAGTATTGAGGGAATGCCGCACTGTCAGAGGGTCAGTACTGAGGGAGTGCTGCACTGTCGAAGGGTCAGTACTGAGGAGGTGCTGCACTGTTGGAGGGTCAGTACTAAGGGGGTGCTGCACTGTCGGAGGGTCAGTACTGAGGGGGTGCTGCACTGTCGGAGGGTCAGTACTGAGAGAGTGCCGCACTGTCAGAGGGTCAGTACTGAGGGAGTGCCGCGCTGTCAGAGGGTCAGTACTGAGAGAGTGCTGCACTGTCAGACGGTCAGTACTGAGGGAGTGCCGCACTGTCCGAGGGTCAGTACTGAGGGAGTGCTGCACTGTCGGAGTGTCAGTACTGAGGGAATGCCGCACTGTTGGAGGGTCAGTACCGAGGGAGCGCTGCACTGTCGGAGGGTCAGTACTGAGGGAGTGCTGCACTGTCAGAGGGTCAGTACTAGGGAGCGCCGCGCTGTCAGAGGGTCAGTATTGAGGGAATGCCGCACTGTCAGAGGGTCAGTACTGAGAGAGTGCCGCACTGTCGGAGGGTCAGTACTGAGAGAGTACCGCACTGTCAGAGGGTCAGTACTGAGGGAGTGCCGCACTGTCAGAGGGTCAGTACTGAGGGAGTGCCGCGCTGTCAGAGGGTCAGTACTGAGAGAGTGCTGCACTGTCAGAGGGTCAGTATTGAGGGAATGCCGCACTGTCAGAGGGTCAGTACTGAGGGAGTGCTGCACTGTCGAAGGGTCAGTACTGAGGAGGTGCTGCACTGTTGGAGGGTCAGTACTGAGGGGGTGCTGCACTGTCGGAGGGTCAGTACTGAGGGGGTGCTGCACTGTCGGAGGGTCAGTACTGAGGGAGTGCTGCACTGTCGGAGGGTCAGTACTGAGGGGGTGCTGCACTGTCGGAGGGTCAGTACTGAGGGAGTGCTGCACTGTCAGAGGGTCAGTAGGTGGTGAGGGAACCAACAAGAGGGAAAAACATACTTGACCTCATCCTCACCGACCTGTCTGCCGCAGATGCATCTGTCCACGACAGTATAGGAACAGCTCTAGCAACTCAAGACTGGGAATCCATAGGCACTGTGGGCCATCAACAGCAGCAGATTTGTACTTGAACACAACCTGTAACCCTTAGGCCTGGCATATCCCCCACCAGGCGGATCCACCCTGGTTCAATGAAGAGTGCAGGAGGGCATGCCAGGAGTAGCACCAGGCATATCTAAAAATGAGTTGTCAACCTGGTGAAGCTACAATGCAGGGCTGGTGGTAGACTCCTTGATATTTGGGTATGTCCAAGCTGCAAGTGACTTCATTGTCTTCTGTGGTTTCTGTCATGACTGAAGAGTCCAAAGCAAGATCGGCACGGATGTCCACAGAACTGGCAGCTCATGTCACCATTGTTGGTGCTGGGAGCAACCTCCACAGCTGTGTCACCTCTGGCCATGTTAGGGTTGGTTGGCATTGATGGTCCTCAATACACACTGAGCCAACTTTCAGTGCTTGCCTCAGGACTGGGCTAGTCCATTATAGTGTTTTCACACAAGAGGTGGTCTGCAATGAAGAGGTTTGTACAGCTTGTTTTTACAGTCTGCTTATGTCATTTGCACTGACCATCTTGATGTTGATGGCCCCAAGACAATTCCTCATAGAAGATCTCCTTCAGCATTCCGGAATCATAGAAACGTAGAAACTAGGAGCAGGAGTAGGCCATTCGGCCCTTCGAGCCTGCTCTGCCATTCATTATGATCATGGCTGATCATCCAACTCAATAACCTGCTCCCGCTTTCTCCCCATATCCTTTGATCCCTTTCGCCCCAAGAGCTATATCTAACTCCTTGAAAACATACAATGTTTCAGCCTCAACTACTTTCTGTGGTAGCGAATTCCACAGGCTCACCGCTCTCTGGGTAAAGAAATTTCTCCTCATCTCAGTCCTAAATGGTCTACCCCATAATCCCCAGACTGTGACCCCTGGTTCTGGACTCCCCCACCATTGGGAACATCCTTCCTACATCTATCCTCTTTAGTCCTGTTAGAATTTTATAGGTTTCTATGAGATCCCCTCTCATTCTTCTGAACTCCAGCGAATATAATCTTAATCAACTCAATCTCTCCTCATATGTCAGTCCTGTCATCCCAGGAATCAGTCGGGTAAACCTTCACTGCACTCCCTCTATAGCAAGAACATCCTTCCTCAGATAAGGAGACCAAAACTGCACACAATATTCCAGGTGTGGTCTCACCAAGATCCTGTATAATTGCAAAACATCCCTGTTCCTGTACTTGAATCCTCTGGCTGTGAAGGTCAACATACCATTTGCCTTCTTTACCACCTGCTGCACCTGCATGCTTACCTTCAGGGACTGGTGTACAAGGACACCCAGGTCTCGCTGCACATTCCCCTCTCTCAATTTATAGCCATTCAGATAATAATCTGTCTTCCTGTTTTTGCTACCAAAGTGGATAACCTCACATTTATCCACATTATACTGCATCTGCCATGCATTTGCCCACTCACTCAGCTTGTCCAAATCACACTGAAGCATCTCTGCATCCTCCTCACAGCTCACCCTCCCACCCAGCTTTGTGTCATCTGCATATTTGGAGATATTACATTTAATTCCCTCATCTAAATCATTAATATATATTGTGAATAACTGGGGTCCCAGCACCGATCCCTGCAGTACCCCACTAGTCACTGCCTGCCATTCGGAAAAAGACCCATTTATTCCTACTCTTTTGTTTCCTGTCTGCCAACCAGTTTTCTATCCATCTCAATACACCAGCCCCAATCCCATGCGCTTTAAATTTAATGTCAATCTCTTATGTGGGACTTTGTCAAAAGCCTTCTGAAAGTCCAAATAAACCACATCCACTGGCTCCCCCTCATCAACTCTACTAGTTACATCCTCGAAAAATTCCAGTAGATTTGTCATGCATGATTTCCCTTTCATAAATCCATGCTGACTCTGTCCGATTCTGCCACTGTTTTCCACATGCTCAGCTATTAAATCTTTTATAATGGACTCTAGAATTTTCCCACTACCGACGTCAGGCTGACTGGTCTATAATTCCCTGTTTTCTCTCTGCCTCCCTTTTTAAATAGTGGGGATACATTAGCTACCCTCCAATCTGTAGGAACTGTTCCAGAGTCCATAGAATCTCGGAAGATGACCACCAATGCATCCATTATTTCTAGGGCCACTTCCTTAAGTACTCTGGGATGTAGATTATCAGGCCCCGGGGATTTATCGGCCTTCAATCCCATCAATTTCCCCAACACCATTTCCCTACTAATACTGATTTCTTTCAGTTCCTCCCTCTCTCTAAACCCTGTGTTCCCCAACATTTCTGATATGTTATTAGTGTCCTCCTTTGTGAAGACAGAACCAAGGTATGTATTTAGTTGGTCAGCCATTTCTTTGTTCCCCATTATAAATTCCCCTGTTTCTGACTGTAAGGGACCTACATTTGTCTTCACCAATCTTTTTCTCTTCACATACCTGTAGAAATGTTTACAGCCAGTTTTTATGTTCCCTGCAAGCTTACTCTCGTACTCTATTTTCCCTTTCTTAATCAATCCCTTGGTCCTCCTTTGCTGAATTCTAAACTGCTCCCAATCCTCAGGTCTGTTGTTTTTTCTGGCCAATTTGTATGCGACTTCCTTGCATCTAATACTATCTCTAATTTCCCTTGAAAGCCATGGTTTGGCCACTGTTCCTGTTTTACTTTTGCACCAGACAGGAATAAACAATTGTTGCAATTCACCCATGCGCTCTTTGAATGTTTGCCATTGCCTATCCACCATCATCCCTTTAAGTAATGATTCCCAATCCATCATAGCCAACTTGTGCCTCATACCATTGTAGTTTCCTTTATTAAGATTCAGGACCCAAGTCTCATATTCAACTATGTCACTCTCCATCTTGATGAAGAATTCTATCATATTATGGTCGCTCGTCCACAAGGGGCCTCGCACAACTAGATTGCCAATTATTCCTTTCTCATTACACAATACCCAGTCGAGGATGGCCTGTTCTCTCGTTGGTTCCTTAATGTATTGGTCCAGAAAACCATCCCGTATACACTCCAGGAATTCCTCCTCTACGGTATTGTTACTAATTTGATTTGCCCAATCTATATGCAGATTAAAGTCACCCATAATTACAGATGTTCCTATTTTACATACGTCTCTAATTTCCTGTTTAATGCCATTCCCAACATCACCACTACAGTTTGGGGATCTATATACAACCCCCACTAACGTTTTTTGCCCCTTAGTGTTTCTCAGCTCTACCCATACAGATTCCACATTGTCGGAGCTAATATCTTTCCTCACTATTGCGTTAATTTCCTCTTTAACCAGCAATGCAACTCCACTGCCTTTTCCTTTTTGTCTGTCCTTCCTAGATACTGAATACCCCTGGATGTTCAGTTCCCATCCCTGGTCACCCTGCAGCCATGTCTCTGTAATCCCGACTATATCATACCTGTTCACATCTACTTGCGCGGTTAATTCATCCACTTCATTGCGAATGCTCCTCGCGTTAAGGCACAAAGCCTTAAGTCTTGTCTTTTTAACATTGCTTGTCCCGTTCCCACTATTTTTCACTGAGTCTCTGTTTGATTCTTGCCCTTGATTTCTCTGCCTGTCTCTTTTCTTATTCTCCTTTCTGTCTTTTGTTCTTGTTTTTGATTCCCCCTCCTCTGACTCCTTGCATAGGTTCCCATCCCCCTGCCATTTTAGTTTAAACCCTCCCAAGCCACTCTCATAAATATTCCCCCCAGGACATCAGTCCCGGTCCTGCCCAGGTGTAACCCACCCAGTTTGTACTGGTCCCACCTCCCCCAGAACCGGTCCCAATGTCCCATGAATCTGAAACCCTCCCCTTCACACCATCTCGTCAGCCACGTATTCATCCGATATATCCTGCTATTTCTACTCTGACTAGCACGTGGCACTGGTAGTAATCCTGAGATCACTACCTTTGAGGTCCTACTTTTCAACTTACTTCCTAACTCCCTATATTCTGCTTTTAGGACCTCATCCCTTTTTTTACCGATTTTACCGTTTGTACCAATGTGTACCATGACCACTGGCTGTTCACCCTCCCCCTTCAGAATGTCCTGTAGCCGCTCTGAGACATCCTTGACCCTAGCACCAGGGAGGCAACAGACCACCCTGGAGTCTCGTTTGCGGCCACAGAAATGTCTATCTATCCCCCTTACAATTGAATCCCCTATAACTATTGCATTCCCACACTTTTTACTCCTCCCCTGTGCAGCAGAGCCAACCGCGGTGCAACGAATTTGGCTGTTGCTGCTTTCTCCTGAGAGGCCATCCCCCCGACAGTATCCAAAACGGTATATCTGTTTTGCAGGGGAATAGCCACAGGAGATTCCTGCACTGCCTGCCTAGTCCTCTTGCTTTGCCAGGTGGTCACCCATTCCCTTACTGCCTGTGGACTCTTAGCCTGCGGTGTGACCACCTCTCTATACGTGCTATCCACGATACCCTGTGCCTCATGGGTGCTCCACAGTGTCCCCAGCCGCCGCTCCAGCTCCAAAACCCGGGCTTCCAAGAGCTGCAGCTGGAGACACTTCCTGCACACATGCTGGCCCTGGGCCCGGCTTCCCACATAGAGCAGGAGGAGCACACCATGGCTTTGAGCTCTCCTGCCATGACTTACCCCTTTAAATTAAATTAAACCTTTTAGAAGATACTTAATATCAATTACTCTTGGCCCTTCGTTCCTGCTCCTCGTTGTTACAGAATATAGCCCCTACAAACGATGGACCACAAAATAAGACCTTAAAAACTATAAGCAATAAAAGTAGTAAGTGCTTACCCGGCCGTAATCACGGTACTCAAAGGATCACCTCATTCCCTCCTCACCGAACTCCATCAGTCACCCCTGCTCTCCCAGCTTCTCTTCAACTCCCGACTCCTCTCACGCTCCTCTTCAACTCTCAACTCCTCTCGAGCTTCTCATCAACTCCCGTCTCCTCTCGCGCTCCTTTTCAATTCCCGACTCCTCTCGCACTCCTCTTCAACTCTCAACTCCTCTCATGCTTCTCTTCGACTCCTGGCTCCTCTCGCGCTCCTCTTCAACTCCCGACTCCTCTCATGCTTCTCTTCAACTCCCGACTCCTCTAGTGCTCCTCTTCAACTCCCAACTCCTCTTGCGCTTCTCTTCAGCTCCTGGCTCCTCTCGCACTCCTTTTCAACTCCCGACTCTTCTAGGTGCTGCTGACTGCCTGTCCCAGAGTCCTCCTCTCACTCTCTCCTCTGGAGGAGGAGGCTCCACAAATATCCCCATCCTCAATGATGGACGAGCCCAGCACAGTGATGCAAAAGATAAAGAATTGTCCATGTGGTACACATGACCTGCCAGTCTAAGTTGAATTTTCCAGAGAGCGGTGTCCACACTGTTGAGCCCAGCAAGATGACATTGTTTTTGATTATAATCTGCCATCAAATTCTCATAGAAACTAGGAGCAGGAGTAGGCCATTCGGCCCTTCGAGCCTGCTCCACCATTCACTATGATCATGGCTGATCATCCAACTCAATAGCCTGCTCCCACTTTTTCCCCATACCCTTTGATCCCTTTCACCCCAAGAGCTATATCTAACTCATGATGGACGTCAGGAGTCTTTTGTGGACGCTCTGGACTATTCACGTGCCAAACAGCAGAAGCAACATTCTAGAGACAGAGATAAGTAATCCCATAACCAACAGATCAGATCTAACCTCTGCAGTCCTGCCACATCCAATCGTAAATGGTAGTGGACAATTAAACAACTCACTGGAGGAGGAGGCTCCACAAATATCCCCATCCTCAATTATGGAGGAGCCCAGCACATCAGTGCAAAAGATAAGGCTGAAGAATTTGCAACAATCTTCAGCCAGAAGTGCCGAGTGGATGATCCATCTCGGCCTCCGGAGATCCCCAGCATCAAGATGCCAGTCTTCAGCCAATTCGATTCACTCCACGTGATATCAGGAAACGGCAGAAGGCACTGGATACTGCAAAGGCTATGATCTTATGAATTGGAGTAGGAGCTGATCTGATTGCGGCCTTAACCCCACTTTCCTGTCTGACCCTGAAACCCTTGACCATCTAACTCAGCCTGTCTAACTCCAGCCCCTCTTAAACGGTATAAAATCCATCACATTTCTACTTCTCTTTAGCTCTGAAGAAGAGTCATTAGGACTCGAAACGTTAACTCTGTCTCTCTCTCCACAGACCTGGTGAGTTTTTCCTGTGTTTTCTGTTTTGATTTCAGATCTCCAGTATCTGCAGTATTTCACTTTTAACTGCAGACATAACTTCACAGCAGTTGTTTCCTTAAAAGAGTTCCTGGGATGAACTGGTAACCTGCGAAGTTTCTTTTTTCAAAAAAATATACCCTATTCATTAAATTTGTAAAAATTCGTTACAAAATATTTCAACTTGAAATTTATGGGAAGAAATGAAATTTGACTTGTCTCTGTGCAGCAGAATTCCGCTCTTAGGGCCCTCAATACAGTTGTAAAACTCTCAATGTTCACAATATACATTCCATGTCAGGTAAACAGCCTGAGGGAAAAACATATTTCAAACTGAAAATTACAGAAAGTGCAATAGAATTCAACTTTCCTTCGTACAGCATGTTCCATTCTGAGGTGACTCAATACAATTTCAATATTCTTGATATTCGCCAAGTAAATTCAATGTCAGTCATACAGCACCAGGGACTTCTACAAATTTCCCAGCCCCTCGGTGCGCTGTGGCAGAAAGGTCTTAGACAGTGACCTTTCCCCATTGCCCCTTTGCGGCGGCTGCCCCAAGCTTTAGTGCGTCCCTCAGCACGTAGTCCTGGACTTTGGATTGTGCCAGTCCGCAACAATCGATCGGGGACAACTCTTTGCGCTGGAAGACCAACAAGTTTCGGGCAGACCAAAGAGCGTCTTTCACCGAGTTGATGATCCTCCAGCTGCAGTTGATGTTTGTCTCGGTGTGTGTCCCTGGGAACAGCCCGTAGAGCACAGAGTCCTGTGTCACAGAACTGCTCGGGATGAACCTCGACAGCAACCACTGCATCTCTCTCCAGACCTTCTTTGCAAAGGCACAATCCACAAGGAGGTGAACAACGGTCTCGTCCCCACCACAGCCACCTCGAGGGCAACGTGCAGAGGGGGTGAGACTCCTGGCGTGTTGGAAGGATCTGACGGGGAGGGCCTTTCTCACCACCAGCCAAGCTATGTCTTGGTGCTTGTTGGAAAGTTCTGGCGATGAGGCATTCTGCCAAATGACTTTGACAGTCTGCTCGGGGAACCATCCGACAGGATCCACCCTCTCCTTTTCCCTCAGGGCCTCTAAGATGTTACGTGCCGACCACTGCCTCATGGACTTGTGGTCAAAGGTGTTTCTCTGCATAAATTTTTCCACGAGGCACGGTCCAACTACTTGGAGCGTTCCGCGGCAGCGTGGCCAGACCCATCCTTTGCAACACCAGGGACAGCACGTAGTGATACTTGGTGTTTGCGTACTGAGGGTCTACGCACAGCTTGATGCAGCCACACACAAAGGTGGCCATCAGTATGAGGGCGATGTTGGGCACGTTTTCCCCCCTTTATCTAGAAGCTTGTACATCGCGTCCCTGCGGACACGATCCATTTTCCACCTCCAGATAAAGCGAAAGGTGGCTCGGGTGATCGCCACCACGCAGGAGTGTGGAATGGGCCAGACCTGCGCCACGTACAGCAACAGCGAGAGTGCCTCACACCTGATGACCAGGTTCTTACCCGCAATGGAGAGGGAGCGTCGCTCCCACATGCCCAGTTTTTTTTTAACCATTGACACTCGCTCCTTCCAGTTTCTAACGCATGCCCTGGTCCCTCCGAACCATATCCCCAGCACCTTCAGGCCGTCAGCCCTGATGGTGAAGGGGACAAAGGATCAGTCAGCCCAGTTCCCAAAGATGAAGTTTCAGGCAGCATATCCTGGCCGTTATCGAGAGGAATGACTGGAGGGTGAAAGAGGGAGTTTTATGTATTTGGTGGAATATGGGATATGAGCAGGATCTTACTGCTGATTGGTCAGGCTACTGTGCTTGTAATAGGTTGGTACATGTTAAAATTCTTGCTATTGATTGGTTGACTGTGCAGAATGGATGGCAGTGTGTTTATTGAGTAAGGGGAGGCAGAGGTCACTGATGAGAAGGCCACTGTCCTGCGGGGATGCTGTGGTATTGACAGGTCCCCAGGGCCTCTCTGACACGTCTTGTGTGCCAGGTCATGATGGATGAGCTGAGTCTAGAGTTGAACCATTTCTTGTGCTGGTTACTATGTTGGGCATGTCTGACAATAGCTTGTGCCATTCACTGTGTTTGAAACAACTTTGATGTTTTTTGAGTCCAGTGTGTAGGCTCCTGTGGCTATAAGAGCTCAACACCATCCAGGACAAAGCAGCTGCTTAATTGGCACCCCTTCCACAAACATTCACTCCCTCCACCACCGACGCACAGTAGCAGCAGTGTGTGTACCATCTACAAGATGCACTGCAGGAATTCACCAAGGCTCCTTAGACAGCACCTTCCAAACCCACAACCACTACCGTTTAGAAGGACAAGGGCAGCAGATAGATGGGAACACCACCACTTGGAAGTTCCCCTCCACATCACTCACCATCCTGACTTGGAAATATATCACTGTTCCTTCACTGTCGCTGGGTCAAAATCCTGGAACTCCCTCCCTAACAGCACTGTGGGTGTACCTACACCACATGGACTGCAGCGGTTCAAGAAGGCAGCTCACCACCACCTTCTCAAGGGCAACTAGGGATGGACAATAAATGCTGGCCCAGCCAGCGACACCCACACCCCGAGAATGAATAAAAGAAATTCTCACACTCACAAACGCACACACACTCGCACTCACACACTCTCGCACTCACACACATGTGCTCACACAGACACACACACTTGCACACACTCACTCACTCACCCTCACACAGTTGCATATACACACACTTGCGCACACACTCACGCACACACATTCACACACGTACACACTCGCATGTGCACATTTGCACACTCACACACTCACACAATCACGCACACACACACTCACACACACTGAATGACTGTGTTATATTGGTTGCAAATAGGTTCAGTCTCGGTTTCGAGGACCTCCATTGTGGATGGGTGAACAGCCAGTTGCTCTGTGAGTTGCTTTGTGAGTTGCTCTGTGAGTTGACAGAGGACTGGGAGTTGGAGGGAGATGGTGAGCTGGCTGGTATCGCCAGTGAGAGTTAGTGTTCTTCCAGGGGATAGTTAGAGACACCCGTCTCCCAGGCCAGTTCCAGGAGCCAGCGAGCAGAGACTGGAGATCCGTTAATTAAAAAGATCCGGAAACTCTAATATTTCAAACAAGACCTGGGATGACACGATGACAGCTCACTGATAAAGTCCGTCCATCATTGTGAAAATAATAGAATCCAGCAAAGTGACAGCAGATGAACAGCGAGAGAGAGAAGGGAGAGAGAAGGGAAGTGGGAGAGAAAAGGATAGAGAGAAAGTAAGGGAGAGAGAGAAAGGGCAGAAGAGAGGGAACGGGATAGAGAGGAAAGTGATGGAGAGAAAGAGTGAAAAGGAAGCAGAGAAAGAAAGGATTAGAGAGGGATGGAGATAGCAAGGGAGAAAGAGAAAGAGGGTGGCAGAGGAATGGATAGCGAGAAAGAGGAAGGAACGTCAAGGACAAAAAAGGTGAGGGAGGGAGAGATAAGTAGAGGGATAGAGAATGGGGCAGAGAGGTTGAAAAAGGGAGTGAAAGATACATGGGGTGAGAGAGAGGAAGAAGAGGAGTAAAGGTAGAGAGCAGGAAAAGGGAAGAAAGGAAGAGGAGAGAGTAATGGATAGAGAGAATGGGAGGGAAGAGAAGACAAAGTAGGAGAGGGGATTTGTCTGATATTTGTATGTCAGGAGCTGAACACCGGAGAATCCTGATGAGAACAGATGGTGAAGTTACATTGCGAGGTTTCCCTCGTATTTGTTATTCTTTTGTAGAATAGCAAGAGAGAATAAAAGCAACTAGATCGTACCCAGCAAGTCAAGCCTTTGTTCGCAGTGCCGTCCGCATGACATCCAGAGGTTGACATCCTCAACCTTGTCTGGGAAATGATTTTGATCAGGTCACTATTTGCTGCAATGAGGCTGAGGTGCTGCGAATATCTACAAACTGGGAACTGATGCCCAGAGTGTGGATTTGCTAATGTCTCCCCATCGGTACAATGTAATATTCAGGGAAGTCAAAAAGAAATAAATGAACATGCATTTATATAACACCGTTCACAATCCCAGGAAGTCTCAAAGTGCTTTACAGTCAATGAAGTATGACTGGAGTGGTGTCGCTGCAGGAATGCAAGAAATGCAGCAGCTAATATGTGCACAGCAAGATCCCACGAACACAAAGTGATAATTGAGATGATAACATATTTTTGAGATATTGGTCAAGGGCTAATCCTGATCTTCTTCAAAATCGAATCTTGTCATTAGAATCATAGAGGTCTACAGCACAGAAAAATGCCATTCGGCCCATCGAGCCTGCGGCGGTCAAACAAGTCCCTAACTATTCTAATCCCATTTTCCAGCAATAGGCCCATAGCCTTGTATGCCATGGGATATTTTATTACCATCCAACAAGGTTCAAGCGGTTGCAGTTTAACATCACATCTGAAACATAGTACCTCTGACAGTGCAGCACTCCCTCATTACTGACACTCCGACAGTGCGGCACTCCCTCAGTACTGACCCTCTGACACTACAGCACTCCCTCAGTACTGACCCTCCGACAGCAGTGGCACTTGTTTAGCAATAACCTGCTCACTGATGCCCAGTTTGGGTTCCGCCAGGGCCACTCAGCTCCTGACCTCATTACAGCCTTGGCTCAAACATGGACAAAAGAGCTGAACTCCCGAGGTGAGGTTTTTTTTTATTCATTCTCGTGGTGTGGGCTTCGCTGGCTGGGGCAGCATTTATTGCCCATCCCTAGTTGCCCTTGAGAAGGTCGTGGTGAACTGCCTTCTTGAACCGCTGCAGTCCCTGTGGTGTAGGTACATCCACAGTGCTGTTAGGGAGGGAGTTCCAGGATTTTGACCCAGTGACAGTGAAGGAACGGCGATATATTTCCAAGTCAGGATGGTGAGTGATTTGGAGGGGAACTTTCAGGTGGTGATATTCCCATGTATCTGCTGCCCTTGTCCTTCTAGAGGTAGTGACCATGGGTATGGAAGGTGCTGTCTAAGGAGTCTTGGTGAATTCCTGCAGTGCATCTTGTAGATGGTACACACTGCTGCTACTGTGCGTCAGTGGTGGAGGGAGTGAATGTTTGTGGTGCCAATCAAGTGGGCCGCTTTGTCCTGGATGGTGTTGAGCTTCTTGAGTGTTGTGGGAGCTGCACTCATCCAGGCAAGTGGGGAGTATTCCATCACACTCCTGACTTGTGCCTTGTAGATGTTGGACAGGCTTTGGGGAGTCAGGAGGTGAGTTACTCACTGCAGGATTCTTAGCCTCTGACCTGCTCTTGTAGCCACAGTATTTATATGGCTAGTCCAGTTCAGTTTCTGGTCAATGGTAACCCCCAGGATGTTGATAGTGGGGGATTCAGTGATGGTAATGCTATTGAACGTCAAGGGGAGATGTTTGGATTCTTTCTTGTTGGAGATGGTCATTGCCTGACACTTGTGTGGTGTGAATGTTACTTGCCACTTGTCAGCCCAAGTCTGGATATTGTCCAGGTCTTGCTGCATTTGGACATGGACTGCTTCAGTATCTGAGGAGTCGTGAATGGTGCTGAACATTGTGCAATCATCAGCGAACATCCCCACTTCTGACCTTATGATGGAAGGAAGGTCATTGATGAAGCAGCTGAAGGTGGTTGGGACAAGGACACTACCCTGAGGAACTCCTGCAGTGATGTCCTGGAGCTGAGATAACTGACCTCCAACTACCACAACCATCTTCCTTTGAGCTAGGTATGACTCCAACCAGAGGAGAGTTTTTCCCCTGATTCCCATTGACTCCAGTTTTGCTCGGGCTCCTTGATGCCACACTTAGTCAAATGCTGCCTTGATGCCAAGGGCAGTCACTCTCACCTCACCTTGAGAGTTCAGCTCTTTTGTCCATGTTTGAACCAAGGCTGTAATGAGGTCAGAAGCTGAGTGGCCTTGGCAGAACCCAAACTGAGCACCAGTGAGCAGGTTATTCCTAAGCAATCGCCGCTTGATAGCACTGTTGATGACCCCTTCCATCACTTTACTGATGATCGAGAGTAGACTGATGGGGCGGTAATTGGCCGGGTTGGATTTGTGCTGCTTTTTGTGTACAGGACATACCTGGGCAATTTCCCACATAGCCGGGTAGATGCCAGTGTTGTAGCTGTACTGGAACAGCCTGGCTAGGGGCACGGCAAGTACTGGAGCACAAGTACTATTGTTGTCAGGGCTCACAGCCTTTGCACTATCCAGTGCCTTCAAGTGTTTCTTGGTATCACGCTGAATGAATAGATTTGGCTGAAGACTGGCATCTGTGACGCTGGGAACCTCTGGAGGAGGCCAAGATGGATCATCCACTCGGCACTTCTGGCTGAAGATTGTTGCGAATGCTTCAGCCTTATCTTTTGCACTGATGTGCTGGGCTCCCCCATCATTGAGGATGGGGATATTTGTGGAGCCTCCTCCAGTGAGTTGTTTAATTGTCCATCACCATTCACAACTGGATGTAGCAGGATTGCAGAGCTTAGATCTGATCCGTTGGTTGTGGGATCGCTTAGCTCTGTCTATCACTTGCTGCTAATGCTGTTTGGCACACAAGTAGTCCTGTGTTATAGCTTCACCAGGCTGACACCTCATTTTTAGGTATGCCTGGTGCTGCTCCTGGCATGCCCTCCTGCACTCGTCATTGAACCAGGGTTGATCCCCTGGCTTGATGGTAATGGTAGAGTGGGGGATATGCCGGGCCATGAGGTTACAGATTGTGTTCGAGTACAATTCTGCTGCTGCTGATGGCCCACAGCGCCTCATGGATGCCCAGTCTTGATTTATCCCATTTAGCACGGTGATAGTGCCACACAACATGATGGAGCGTATCCTCAATGTGAAGGCGGGACTTCATCTCTATAATGACTGTGCGATGGTCACTCCTACCGATACTGTCATGGACAGATGCATCTGCGGCCGACAGGTCGGTGAGAATGAGGTCAGGTATGTTTTTCCTTCTTGTCAGTTCCCTCACCACCTGCCACAGACCCAGTCTAGCAGCTATGTCCTTTAGGACTCGGTCAGCTCAGTCAGTAATGGTGCTACCGAGCCACTCTTGGTGATGGACACTGAAGTCCCCACCCAGAGTACATTCTGCGTCCTTGCCACCCTCAGTTCTTCCTCCAAGTGATGTTCAACAATAAGGAGCACTGATTCATCAGCTGAGGGAGGGCCATATGTAGTAATCAGCAGGAGGTTTCCTTGCCTATGTTTGACCTGATGCCATAAAAACATAAGGACATAAGAACAAGGAGCAGGAGTAGGAAATTCAACCCCTCTAACCCGCCCCGCCATTCAATATGATCATGGCTGATCTCATTTCGGCCTCAACTCCAATTTCCCGCCCTCTCCCCATAACCTTTCAACCCATTACTCATTAAAAATCTGTCTATCTTCTCCTTAAATTTATTCAGCGTCCCCGCATCCACTGCACTCTGAGGTAGTGAATTCCACAGATTCACGACCCTTTGAG
This sequence comes from Cetorhinus maximus, assembly GCF_964194155.1. NCBI lineage: Eukaryota > Metazoa > Chordata > Chondrichthyes > Lamniformes > Cetorhinidae > Cetorhinus > Cetorhinus maximus. The sequence continues at coordinate 1,218,400 of NC_135896.1, forward strand.
AAAAGTAATTCCTCCTCATCTCTGATTTAAATCTACCGCCCCTTAGCCTAAAACTATGGCCTCTCGTTCTAGAATGCCCCACAAGGGGAAACATCCGCTCCACGTCTACTTTGTCTATCCCCTTTAGCATCTTATATACCTCAATTAGATCTCCTCTCATCCTTCTAAACTCTAGTGAGCAAAGGCCTAAACTGCTCAATCTCTCCTCATAAGACAAGCCCCGCATCTCTGAAATTAATCTAGTGAACCTCCTCTGAACCACCTCCAATGCAACTACATCCTTCCTCAAGTAAGGGGACCAAAACTGTGCACAGTACTCCAGGTGCGGTCTCACCAATGCCTTGTTCAGTTGCAACAACACTTCCCTATTTTTATACTCTATTCCTTTAGCAATAAATGTCAAAATTCCATTTGCCTTCCTTATTACCTGCTGTACCTGCATACTAGCTTTCAGCGATTCATGCACGAGGACACCCAGATCCCTCTGCACTGAAGCATTCTCAAGTTTTTCTCCATTTAAATAATAATTCACCTTTTTATTCTTCCAACCAAAATGGATAACCTCACACTTATTCACGTTAAACTCCATCTGCCAAATTTTGGCCCATTCACATAACCTGTCCATATACATTTGTAAATTTCTTATTTCTTCATTACTTTCCCACCTATTTTGGTGTCATCTGCAAATTTAGCTACAGTACCTTCTATCCCTGAATCCAAGTCATTAATATAGATTGTAAATAGTTGGGGCCCAAGGACCGAACCCTGTGGCACCCCACTAGTTACAGCTTGCCATCCAGAAAAATACCCATTTATCCTGACTCTCTGCTTTCTGTTGGTTAGCCAATCCTCTATCCAAACTAATATATTACCCCTAACTCCGTGTGATCCTATCTTGTGTATTAATCTTTTGTGCGGCACCTTATCAAAGGCCTTCTGGAAGTCCAGATATACTCTACATCTACAGGATCCCCATTATCCACTTTGCTTGTCACATCTTCAAAGAACTCTAACAAATTAGTCAAACACGATTTACTCTTCATTAAACCATGCTGACTCTGATGGATTGCATTTTGACTTTCCAAATGCCCCATTACTACTTCCTTAATAATGGATTCCAACAATTTCCCAATGACAGACGTTAAACTAACTGGTCTATAGTTTCCTATTTTCTGCCTCCCCCACTTTTTGAATGTGGGCATTATATTAGCATTTTTCCAATCTACTGGAACCTTTCCAGAATCCAGGGAATTTTGGAATATTATAGCCAATGCATCCACTATCTCCGCTGCAACTTCCTTTAAGATTCTGGGATGTAGGCCATCAGGTCCTGGGGACTTGTCACCCTTTAATCCCAATAGTTAGCTCAGTACTTTTTCTCTAGTGTTGGTGATTGTTCTAAGTTCCTCCTTCTCTATACCCTCTGCACTACCTGTTACTATTGGAGTGGTACGAGACTTCATGGGGTCCTGAGGTGAGGACAGAGTGACTACCCCTGAGTCATGGCCGCATTTGACCAAATGTGCATCAAGAAGCCCTAGCAAAACTGGAGTCAATGGGAATCAGGGGGAAAACTCTACACTGGCTCGAGTCATATCTAGCACAAAGGAAGATGGTTGTGGCTGTTGGGAGTCAGTTATCTCAGCTCCAAGACATCACTGCAGGAGTTCCTCAGGGTAGTGTCCTTGTCCCAACCATCTTCAGCTGCTTCATCAATGACCTTCCTTCCGTCATAAGGACAGAAGTGGGGATGTTCACTGATGATTGCACAATGTTCAGCACCATTCGCGACTCCTCAGATACTGAAGCAATCCATGTCCAAATGCAACAAGATCTGGGCAATATCCAGACTTGGGCTGACAAATGGCAAGTAACATTCACGCCACACAAGTGCCAGGCAATGACCATCTCCAACAAGAGAGAATCTAACCATCATCCCTTGACATTCAATGGCATTACCATCACGGAATCCCCCACTATCAACATCCTGGGGGTTACCATTGACCAGAAACTGAACTGGACTAGCCATATAAATACTGTGGCTACAAGAGCAGGTCAGAGGCTAGGAATCCTGAGACGAGTAACTCACCTCCTGACTCCCCAAAGCCTGTCCAACATCTACAAGGCACAAGTCAGGAGTGTGATGGAATACTCCCCACTTGCCTGGATGAGTGCAGCTCCCACAACACTTGAGAAGCTTGACACCATCCAGGACAAAGCAGCCTTGCTTGATTGGCATCACATCCACAAACATTCCCTCCCTCCACCACCGATGCACAGAAGCAGCAGTGTGTACCATCTACAAGATGTACTGCAGGAATTCACCAAGGCTCCTTAGACAGCACCTTCCAAACCCACTACCACTACCATCTAGAAGGACAAGGGCTGCAGATAGATGGGAACGGTCACCATCCTGACTTGGAAATATATCACTGTCGCTGGGTCGAAATCCTCCCTTCCTGACAGCACTGTGGGTGTCCAAAACAAAAACAGAATTACCTGGAAAAACTCAGTTTTTCCAGGTAATTCTGTTTTTGTTTTGGATTTCCAGCATCCGCAGTTTTTTGTTTTTAGCACTGTGGGTGTATCTACACCACATGGACTACAGCAGACCAAGAAGATAGCTCACCACCACCTTCTTAAGGGCTATTAGGGACGGGCACTAAATGCTGATCCAGCCAGAAAAGCCCACATCCCGTAAGTGAATTAAAAAAGTAAAGCGCTGCCTCAGTAGCGACACGACTGTGCGGCACTCCCTCAGTACTGACCCTCCGACAGTGCGGCGCTCCCTCAGTACTGACCCTCCAACAGTGCAGCGCTCCATCAGTACTGACCCTCCGACAGTGCAGCACTCCCTCAGTACTGACCCTCCGACAGTGCAGCACTCCCTCAGTACTGACCCTCTGACAGTGCAGCACTCCCTCAGTACTGACCCTCTGACAGTGCAGCACACCCTCAGTACTGACCCTCTGACAGTGCAGCACTCCCTCAGTACTGACCCTCTGACAGTGCAGCACTCCCTCAGTGCTGACCCTTGTCAGTGATTGCAAGGAAGTGTGAGATAATCTACTTTGTATCTGAGAAAGACGAATTACCATATTATGTTAAGAACGAGAAACTCAGAGTTGTTTAAGGGGATGATCTGAAATTGTTTTAAGATGAGGAGAGTTGATAGTGGATCTCGAGTGTGTGAGTCAGAGGCAATTGTTTCTGCATTAATCTATATTGACCTCACAGTCATTAAAATCTTTGGCTGAATTTGTTCTCTTTATGGACATGTTTCTATCTCACTGGCTGCTTGGGAGTTTCTCCACCCTTTAGTGAGTGATGTGAAGCTGTGACTGAAACACAAACATCCTGAAGCTTCGTCTCCCTGACCTGGGGCGAGAATGAATTGTCCAGAGTTTGGTGAATCACAAGACTGAGTGGTTAAATAGCCCCCTCTGCTGCTGGCTACCTGCATTACACTGTCACACAACAGCCTGGCTCTCCAGCATCTTGCAACAGAATACTTCACCAGCAATCCCAATCACCGTAACCCTGCAAAGCAACAATCTCCGTTCTGAGCGACATTTCCACACACTGACTTCATAGGAAGCAGAGAGTTGGCATAAATGGGTGTTTTTCTGGTTGGCAGGATGTGACGAGTGGTGTGCCACAGGGATCAGCGCTGGGGCCTCAGCTTTTTATATTTTATATAAATAACTTGAATGGAGGGGCCGAAGGAACGTTGGCTAAATTTGCTGCCGGCACAAAGATAGGTAGGATAGCAAATTATGAAGAGGACATAAGGAGGCTACAAAGTGACACAGATAGGTTAAATGAGTGGGCAAAGATCTGGCAAATAGTGCATAAAGGGCAGCTGGTAGCACAGTGATATTGTCAGTGGACTGGTATTCTAGAGACCCAGGTGGTAGCACAGTGATATTGTCACTGGACTGGTATTCTAGAGACCCAGGTGGTAGCACAGTGATATTGTCACTGGACTGGTTTTCTAGAGACCCAGGTGGTAGCACAGTGATATTGTCACTGGACTGGTTTTCTAGAGACCCAGGTGGTAGCACAGTGATATTGTCACTGGACTGGTATTCTAGAGACCCAGGTGGTAGCACAGTGATATTGTCACTGGTCTGGTATTCTAGAGACCCAGGTGGTAGCACAGTGATATTGTCACTGGACTGGTATTCTAGAGACCCAGGTGGTAGCACAGTGATATTGTTACTGGTCTGGTTCTCTAGAGGTCCAGGTGATCCTCTGGGGATCAAATGGTGAAATTTGAATTCAATTAAAAAAAAGCTGGAATTAAAATTCTGAGAACAATCATGAAACCATGTAAAAATCCACCTGGTTCACCTCACCTGTTCTGGCCTACATGTGACTCCAGACCCACAGCAATGTGGCTGACTCTTTATAAAATGCCCTCTGAACAAGGGCAATTAGGGATGGGCAACAAATGCTGGCCCAGCCAGCAACACCCACATCCCGTGAATGAATTAAAAAAATATGAACTTGTCCATTTTGGCAGGAAGAATAAAAAGTTCTATCTAAATTGCAGAGCTCTGAGGTGCAGAGGGATCTGGGTGTCCTAGTGCATGAATCACAAAAGGTTAGTATGCAGGTAATTAGGAAAGTTAATAGAATGTTATCATTTATTGAGAGGGGAATGGATTACAAAAATAGGGAGGTTATGCTTCAATCGTACAGGGCATTGGTGAGACCACATCTGGAGTATTATGTACAGCACTGGTCTCCTTATTTAAGGAAAGATGTAAATGCGTTAGAAGCAGTTCAGAGAAGGTTTACCGGACTAATACCAGGAATGGGCTGGTTGTCCAATGGGGAAAAGTTGGACAGGTCAGGCTTGTATCCACTGGGATTTAGAAGAATATGAGCTGATTTGATTGAAACCTTTAAGATCCTGAGGGGTCTTGACAGGGTGGATGTGGAGAGGATGTTTCCTCTTGTGGGAGAATCTAGAACTAGAGGTCACTGTTTAAAAATAAGGGGTAAGAGATGAGGAGAATTTTTTTCTCTCAGAGGGTTGTGAGTCTTTGTAACTCTCTTCCTCAAAAGATGGTGGAAGCAGAGTCTTTGAATATTTTTAAGGCAAAGGTGGACAGATTCTTGATTAACAAGAGGGTGAAAGGTTATCAGGGGCAGGCAGGAATGTGGGGTTGAGGTCACAATCAGATCAGCCATGATCTTATTGAATAGCAGAGCAGGCTTGAGGGGCCGAGTGGCCTACTCCTGCTCCTAATTCGTATGTTCATATCTAGAATCTTAAAATATCCAGCACAGAAATAGGCTATTCAGCCCATTGAGTTTGTGCAGTTGTGTGTGTCCACAAGGCACTCAAAGTGTCAGCTGTCGCTCACTGGAGAGAACATTTGTCTCTGAGTCAGAAAGTTCTGCATCCAAGTCACATTCCAGAGTCTTCAGCATTTAATCCAGGCTGACACTCCCAGTGCAGTACTGAGGGAGTGCTGCACTGTCAGAGAGTCAGTACTGAGGGAGTGCTGCACTGTCAGAGGGACAGTACTGAGGGAGTGCCGCACTGTTGGAGGGTCAGAACTGAGGGAGTGCTGCACTGTCAGAGGGACAGTACTGAGGGAGTGCCGCACTGTCGGAGGCTCAGTACTGAGGGAGTGCCGCACTGTCAGAGGGACAGTGCTGAGGGAATGCTGCACTGTCGGAGGGTCAGTACTGAGGGAATGCTGCACTGTCAGAGGGTCAGTACTGAGGGAGTGCTGCACTGTCGGAGGGTCAGTACTGAGGGAGCGCTGCACTGTCAGAGGGTCAGTACTGATGGAGTGCTGCACTGTCGGAGGGTCAGTACTGAGGGAGTGCTGCACTGTCAGAGAGTCAGTACTGAGAGAGCACTGCACTGTCAGAGGGTCAGTACTAAGGGAATGCTGCACTGTCGGAGGGTCAGTACTGATGGAGCGCTGCACTGTGGGAGGGTCAGTACTGAGGGAGTGCAGCACTGTCGGAGGGTCAGTACTGAGGGAGTGCTGCACATTCGGAGGGTCAGTGCTGAGGGAATGCTGCACTGTCGGAGGGTCGGAGGGTCAGTACTGAGGGAGTGCTGCACTGTCGGAGGGTCAGTGCTGAGGGAATGCTGCACTGTCGGAGGGTCGGTACTGAGGGAGTGCTGCGCTGTCAGAGGGTCGGAAGGTCAGTGCTGAGGGAATGCTGCACTGTCGGAGGGTCGGAGGGTCAGTACTGAGGGAGTGCTGCACTGTCGGAGGGTCAGTACTGAGGGAATGCTGCACTGTCGGAGGGTCGGAGGGTCAGTACTGAGGGAGTGCTGCACTGTTGGAGAGTCAGTGCTGAGGGAATGCTGCACTGTCGGAGGGTCAGTACTGAGGGAGTGCTGCACTGTCGGAGGGTCAGTGCTGAGGGAATGCTGCACTGTCGGAGGGTCAGTACTGAGGGAGTGCTGCGCTGTCAGAGGGTCGGAGGGTCAGTGCTGAGGGAATGCTGCACTGTTGGAGGGTCGGAGGTTCAGTACTGAGGGAGTGCTGCGCTGTCAGCGGTGTGGCCTTTTAGTTGAGATGTTAAATCAAGGTCCCCTTGGCCTTCTCAGGTGGACATAATGATGCCATGACACTGGTTTGCAGAAGAGCGGGGAAGTTATTTATTGTGAATATGTGAGAGAGCATCTGTTAGTGTGGCCAATATTTATCCCTCAATCAACATCACAGTAACAGATTGTATTGTCACTATCACACTGCTGTTTGTGATTTCTTCGGGTATATAAATTGCGTCCAGGAGGACACGATGTAGAATCGATGTTTTAGGTGTCAACACAGGGTCAGAGTCCAAAAAGTTACAGACAAGCAGCGTTAAGACAGGAACAGAAGACAGGAAAGGACAAAGATACACACACTCTTACACTCACACACAATCAAATTCACACACACTCACTCTCATGCCAACATGTACCCTTGTCACACTCACACACACACTCTCCCTCACACTCACACATTCACGCTCACTCAAATGCTCTCACACACCCTCTCACCCTCTCACTCACACACTCTCACATTCACTCTCTCACACTCACTCTCTTTCACACTCACTCTTTTTCACATTCTCTCACACTCATACACACTTACTCACACTCTCTCTAACACACACACAACCACCCACGTTCATACTAACACACAAACTTTCACCTGAACATTCGAATTAGGAGCAGGAGGATGCCACTCGGCCCCTCGAGCCTGCTCCACTGTTCAATAAGATTGTGGCTGATCTGACTGTGGCCTCAACTCCACTTTCCTCCCAACCCGGATAACCTTTGACTACTTGTTAGTCAAGAATCTATCTCCCTCTGCCTTAAAAATATTCATTGACTCTGCCTCCAATGCTCTCTGGGGAGGAGAGTTCAAAGACTCACGACCCTTTGAGAGAAAATTGTCTCCTCGTCTCCATCTTAAGTGGGAGGCCCTTTATTTTTAAACCATGTTCTAGTTCTAGTTTCTCCCACAAGGGGAAACATCCTCTGGGTATTCACCCTGTCAAGTCCCCTCAGGATCTTATATGTTTCAATAAGATCACCTCATATTCTTCTAAACTCCAATGGATACAGGCCCAGCCTGTCCAACCTTTCCTCGTAAGATAGCCCCTCCATCGCAGGAATAAATCAAGTGACCTGTCTCTGAACTGTTTCTAATGCATTTACAGTATAAAGGACAGATTATATAGGCTGGGGTTGTTTTCCTTCGAACAGAGGAGGCTAAGGGGTGACCTAATTGAGGTGTACAAGATTATGAGGGGCCTAGATAGAGCAGACAGGAAAGGCTTGTTTCCCCTAACTGAGGGGTCAATTACCAGGGGGCACAGATTTAAGGTGATTGGTAGAAGGATTAGAGGAGACATGAGGAAAAACCTTTTCACCCAGAGGGTGGTGGGCGTTTGGAATTCACTGCCTAAGTTGGTGGTTGAGGCTGAAATGCTCAACTCATTTAAGAGCTGCCTGGATCTGCATCTGAAGTGCTGTAACCTGCAAGGCTACAGACCAGGGTCTGGAAAGTGGGATTAAAATGACCGACTACTTTCTTTTTTTCTCTTTATTGGCCAATGCAGACATGATGGGCTGAATGGCCTCTTTCTGCACTGTAACTTTTCTACCGTTCTATCCTTTCTCAAATAAGGAGACCAAAACTGTACACACTGCTCCAGATGTGGTCTCACCAACGCCCTGTACAACTGTAGCAAAACATCCCTACTTTTATATTCCATTCCCCTTGCAATAAACAACAACACCGCATTTGCCTCTCTAATCACTTGCCGGACCTGCCTGCTAACTTTTTGTGATTCGTGTACCAGGACACCCAGATCCCTCTGTACCTCAGCGTTCTGCAATCTCTCTCATTTAAATAATTTGTTGTTTTTCTATTCTTCCTGTCAAAATGGACAAGTTCACATGTTCCCACATTATTCTCCATCTGCCAAATTTTTTGCCCACTCACTTAACCTGTCTTTGGTTAACTTCACTTAACCCTTCGAAGACTCCTTATGACCTCTTCACAACTTACTTTCCTATCTATCTTTGTGTCATCGGCAAATTTAGCAACCACACATTCAGTCCCTTCATCCAAGTCATTGATATAAATAGTAGATGGTTGAGGCCCCAGCACTCCACTTATCACATCTTGCCAATCTGAAAATAACCCATTTATCAGTACTCGCTGCTTCCTGTGAGCTAACCAATCCTCTATCCTTGCTGATATGTTACCCCCTACACCATGAGCTCTTATTTTGCATAGTAACCTTTGATGTGGCACCTTATCAAATGCCTTCTGGAAATCTAACTACAGCACATCCACAGGTTCCCCTTTATCCACATTGCTTATTACTTCCTCAAAGAACTCCAATATATTAGTCAAACACGATTTCCTTTCCACAAAACCAGGTTGACTCTGCCTGATTGCACTGAGATTTTCTAAGTGCCCCGCTATCATCTTCTTACTAATCCTTCATGCTCACAGATTCACACACACTCACATTCGTAACCACACACTCACATGCACACTCACACACTTTGACTGACTCTCTCTCACATCTTTCTCTCTTTCACTCACTCTCTCTCACACTCACACTCTCTTTCACACTACACACTCTCACATTGACAATCACATGCATTCTCTCACACTAACACATTCTCACACTCACTTACCAATTCAGTCACACACACACACACGCTCACACTCACATATACTGTCTCTCTCTCTCTCTCACACACACACACGCTCACACTCACATATACTGTCTCTCTCTCTCTCTCACACACACGCATGCTCACACTCACCCACTCACTCTGGAGGGAAATTCTGAAACTACAGAGCTCCTGTTTCTAATTTACATCAATGGTCTGGATTCTGATTTGTGGATGATTCTACACTGGGAGGGACGATGGGATCAGAGATAGCAGCTCAGAAATTACATAACGGGTTGTACAAAATCTATTTGTGGGCAGAACAAATGCCAGGAAACTTACTGTTGACACCAGTAATGTACAGTGCACACACACTCGCACACACACACTCGCACACATACACTCGCACACATACACTCGCACACACACACAGAGGCACAGAGACACACATACACACACACACGCACGCACACACACACAAACACACATACACACTCATTCACACACACACTCGCACACATACAAACACTCACTCGCACACATACACGCACACACACACACACAGAGGCACAGAAACACACACACACAAACACACATACACGCACACACACACAGAGAGGCATAGAGACACACACACACACTCGCACACACATACACACACACACTCGCACACATACATGCACACACACACAGAGAGGCATAGAGACACACACACATACTCACACACACGCACTCAGACATGCACACACACACACACACACATACGCAACATGAACAGTTTTCTCCGAGCTTTGGGGAAGTCTCAATGTTTGTTATAGAGAATTGGAGCAGAGCAATAACAACTGAAATCAAACAGCTGGAGGAAGAGGTCAAACTGGAAGAATTCTGGTGAGAACCACCCTGAACACTGTGACCAGTTCTGGTCAGTCCCACCCTGAACACTGTGACCAGTTCTGGTCAGTCCCACTCTGAACACTGTGACCAGTTCTGGTCAGTCCCACCCTGAACACTGTGACCAGTTCTGGCCAGTCCCACTCTGAACACTGTGACCAGTTCTGGTCAGTCCCACCCTGAACACTGTGACCAGTTCTGGTCAGTCCCACTCTGAACACTGTGACCAGTTCTGGTCAGTCCCACCCTGAACACTGTGACCAGTTCTGGTCAATCTCACCCTGAACACTGTGACCAGTTCTGGTCAGTCCCAACCTGAACACTGCGTCTAGTTCTTCTCTCTGAGAAACAGGGAGATATTCAGGAGGCAGAGAGGAGTCATCAGGGTGACTGTCAGAGTCAGGGTCTGAGATTTGAGGAAACACTGCAGAAACTAGGGTTCTTCACGATGGGCAGGAGGCGTGCATTGGATTAAAATGCACAAGTAGGACAGGAGGTCAGGGGTTCAAACTAGTAAAAGGCCAAGGGAAGGATGGAGGGTGGGGGAAAGTGGGGACAGGAATGACAGGGTGGAGCAAGGACAGGGGAAGGCGGGGGGAAGTTGAGGGAGGAAGTTCCTCATCCCAGAAACATTCCAGTAAATCTCTGCATCCCTTTCAAAGCCCTCATATCCGTCCTAAAATCCGGGACCCAGAATTGGACACAATACTCCAGCTGGGACCTAAACTGAGATTTGTAAAGGTTTAAGATAACTTCCATGTTTCTTCAATGCCCCGTTTACAAAATCAAGTATCCTGTACACTTTCGTAACCACCATGTCAGTTTGCCCAGACATCTTCAGGGATCTGAAAATCAGATTTAAAGGAAGAGGGAATCCAGGAGTTTGAATAGTGAGAGATTGTTCACCGAATGTGTCCGACAGTTTGTACAGTTAGTTACAATCTCATCTCTCAGTCAGTGAGAGAGGGGGAGAGACAATGAGAGAGAGAAAGGATGAGAGAGGGTGAGACAGAGAGAGGGAGAGACGGACAGATAGACAGAGAGCGAGAGAGAGAGTCAGAGAAAGAGATAGAGAGTGAGAGAGGGGGAGAGAGAGAGAGAGAGGGGGGGAGAGAGAGAGAAACAGGGAGAGAGAGAGAGAGAGGGAGAGGCAGACAGACAGAGAGAAAGAGAGAGACAGAGGGAGAGACAGAGAGCAACAGTGAGAGAATGAAACGGAGAGACGGAGCGAGAGAAAGTGTGAGACACAGAGAGAAAGTCAGAGACAGACAGAGAGAGAGATGGAAAGTGAGATAGTCAGCGAGAGACAGAATCAGAGTCAGAGATAGAAAGGTAGAGACAGAGAGTGAGAAAGAGAGACAGAGAGAGTAAGACAGTCAGAGAGAGAGTGTGCAGGGTGGGAGCACTATGTTTGCATGTTATCTATTGCACACACACACAAACAGACTGGATTGATAACCTTGGAGAAGGAGGATGTGAGTAGCACTGATGTAAAAATAATTCTTCATTCTTGTGTTGAAGAGAGATTTTCTAGTGAATATTGCAAAGTGTCAGCACTGTGATTAACTGATTTGAAAATGCACTCATTGATACTTTGTACACACATCTCAAAAAAATCCCCCGTCTGATTTAGTTGCCAAATAAGAGGACAATGGCGCAATTATTAGTGAGTAATAGCCACGTGTTTGTGGCACTCTAATTGAGAATGATTGAGTTGGGCGTCTCTCGAAAGCGAGAGCCAGCTGTTCAGGAGTGCAAGGTAATCACCGTCTAATCACAGCTCAAATTAAGAGTCATGGACTGAAAGCACAACGAGAGGAATCACTGGCTTATCACAGACCAACCCCCGCCCCCACCCCCACCAGGTCCTCACAGAGTGTGGTCCCGAATCCCAGCGAAAGCGCAGACCACACTGCGTATAGACAGCAACCTTCTCTGAGTGACAGTACTGACCATACTTTGACAGGATTCATTAATGACCTCAGGATAAAGGCACCCCTAAGTAGCAGCGACCATAATATGATTGAATTTTACACCCAGTTTGAAAGGGAGAAGAGTGGGTCTAAGACTAGTATCTTAAATTTAAATAAGGGCAACTATGTGGGGATAAAAGCTAAGCTAGCTGAAGTGAACTTGGAAACTAGGCTAGAGGATAGATCAATAGAGAAACAGTGGCAGACGTTTAAGGGGATATTTCAGAATACTCAATAAGTATATGCCTACTGGAAGGGAAAATTCTAAAGGGAGGTCCCACCATCTGTGGTTAGCTAAAGAAATCAAGGAAATCTTAAGGAAAAAGCATATAACTGCGCAAATATGAGTGGCAGGTCAGATGATTAGTCAGAATATAAAGAACGGCAGAGAATGACTAAAAGATTAATCAGGAAAAAGAAATTAGAGTATGAGAGGAAGCTAGCTAGAAATGCAAAAACAGATAGCAAGAGTTTCTACAGGTATTTAAACAGGAAAAGAGTAAGTAAAGTGAGTGTTGGTCCTCTAGAGAGTGACAGTAGGGAGCTAATAGTAAATAATAAGGAAATGGTGGATGAAATGATCAAATATTTTGCTTCTGTCTTCACTACAAAAGATATAAAAAAACATTCAATAATAGCTGTAAATCAGGAGGTGGAAGGGAGAGAGGAACTTGGTGAAATTACAATCACTGGGGAAGTGGTACTGAGCAAACTGATGGAGCTGCGGGCTGACAAGTCTCTGGATCCTGATTGACTTCATCCTAGGGTCTTAAAAGAGGTGGCTGATGAGGCAGGAGATGTGCTGGTGTTAATCTTCCAAAATTCCCTAAATTCTGGAAAGGTTCCATCAGACTGGAAAGTAGCAAATGTAACCCCTCTATTCAAGAAGGGAGGGAGGCAGAAAACAGGAAACTATAGGCCAGTTAGCTTGATGTCTGTCGTGGGGAAGGTGTTAGAGTCGATCATTAAAGAGATTATAGCTGGGCACTTAGAGAAATTGAAGGTAATCGAGAAGAATCAGCATGATGTTGTGAAATGGAAATCATGTTTAACCAATTTATTGGCGTTCTTTAAAGGAGTGACATGCATTATGGATAAAGGGGAGCCTGTAGACATGCTATACTTGGATTTCCAGAAGGCATTTGATAAGGTGCCACACCAAAGGCTATTGAGGAAAATAAAAGCTCCTGGTGTTGGGGGTAATGTATTAGCCTGGATAAAGGGTTGGCTGGCAGAAAACAGAGAGTATGCATCAATGATTCTTTTTCTGATTGGCAGGATGCGACGAGTGGAGTCCCACAGGAGTCTGTACTGGGACCCCAACTTCTAACAATTTACATCAATGACTTAAATGAGGGGAGTGAAGACATGGTAGCTAAATTTGCAAATGACACAAAGATAGGTAGGAACGTATGTTGTGAAGAAGACATATGGAGTTTGCAGATGGATATAGGCAAATTGAGTGAGTGGGCAAAAACCTGGTAGATAGAGCGTAATGCGAAAAATGTGAAGTTGTTCACTTTGGCAGGAAGAGTAAAAAAGCAGAGTATTACTTAAACAGAGAACGACTGCATAATTCCGAGCTGCAGGGGGATCTAGGTGTTCTCGTGCATGAGTCACAAAGAGTTAGCATGCAGATACAGCATGTAATCAAAGAAGGCTAATGGAATGCTATCCTTTGTTATGAGAGGAATTGAACATAAAAGTAAGGATGTTATGCTTCAGTCATACAGGGCATTGGTGAGATCACATCTTGAATACTCTGTGCAGTTTTGGTCTCCATATTTAAGGAAGGATGTAAATGTGTTGGAGGCAGTTCAGAGGAGGTTTACTCGATTGATACTTGGAATGAGTCAGCATGGATTTATGAAAGGGAAATCATGCTTGACAAATCTATTGTAATTTTTCGAGGATGTAACTAGTAGAGTTGATGAGGGGGAGCCAGTGGATGGGGTTTATTTGGACTTTCAGAAGGCTTTTGACAAAGTCCCACATAACAGATTGACATATAAAATTAAAGTGCATGGGATTAGGGGTAGTGTATTGAGATGGATAGAAAACTGGTTGGCAGACAGGAAACAAAGAGTAGGAATAAACGGGTCTTTTTCTGAATGGCAGGCAGTCACCAGTGGGGTACCACAGGGATCGGTGCTGGGACCCCAGTTATTCACAATATATATTAATGATTTAGATGAGGGAACTAAATGTAATATCTCCAAATTTGCAAATGACACAAAGCTGGGTGGGAGGGTGGGCTGTGAGGAGGATGCAGAGATGCTTCAGTGTGATTTGGACAAGCTGAGTGAGTGGGCAAATACTTGGCAGATGCAGTATAATGTGGATAAATGTGAGGTTATCCACTTTGATAGCAAAAACAGGAAGGCAGATTATTATCTGAATGGCTATAAATTGAGAGAGGGGAATGTGCAACGAGACCTGGGTGTCCTCGTACACCAGTCGCTGAAGGTAAGCATGCAGGTGCAGCAGGTGGTAAAGAAGGCAAATGGTATGTTGGCCTTCATAGCCAGAGGATTCGCGTACAGGAACAGGGATGTCTTGCTGCAATTGTACTGGGCCTTGGTGAGACCACACCTGGAATATTGTGTGCAGTTTGGTCTCCTTATCTGAGGAAGGATGTTCTTGCTATAGAGGGAGTGCAGCGAAGGTTTACCCGACTGATTCCTGGGATGGCGGGACTGACATATGAGGAGAGATTGAGTCAGTTAGAATTATATTCGCTGGAGTTCAGAAGAATGAGGAGGGATCTCATAGAAACCTATAAAATTCTAACAGGGCTAGACAGGGTAGATGCAGGAAGGATGTTCCCAATGGTGGGGGAGTCCAGAACCAGGGGTCACAGGCTGAGGATATGGGGTAGACCATTTAGGACTGAGATGAGGAGAAATTTCTTCACCCAGAGAGTGGTGAGCCTGTGGAATTCGTTACCATAGAAAGTAGTTGAGACCAAAACATTGTATGTTTTCAAGAAGGAGTTAGATATAGCTCTTGGGGCGAAAGGGATCAAAGGGTATGGGGGGAAAGCGGGAGCAGGCTATTGACTTGGACGATCAGCCATGATCATAATGAATGGCGGAGCAGGCTCGAAGGGCCGAATGGCCTACTCCTGCTCCTAGTTTCTATGTCTTATGAGGAAAGGTTGGACAGACGGGGTTTGTTTCCGCTAGAATTTAGAAGAGTGAGGGGTGATTTGATTGAAGTGTATAAGATCCTGAACGGCCTTGACAAGATGGATGTGGAAAGGATGTTTCTTCTTGTGGGTGAGTCCAGAACTCGGGGGCATTGTTTTAAAATTAGGGGTCACTCTTTTAGGACAGAGATGAGGAAAATTTTTTTCTCTCTGAAGGTTGTGCGACTTTGGAATTCTCTGCCTCAGAAGGTGGTGGAGGCGGGGTCACTGAATATTTTTAAGGCAGAGGTAGGTAAATTCTTGTTAGGCAAGGGAATCAAAGGTTATCGGGGCTAGATGGGAATGTGGAAATCAAAACACAGACAGATCAGCAATTGATCTTATTGGGTGGCTCGAGGGGCCGAATGTCCTATTCTGCTCCTATTTCGTGTGCTTGTATGACTCATTATTAATTCCCCAGGCAGACTTGCACAGGCCTCAGTGTGAATACACCCTCATTGTACTTAGCATTAAACCTGCAGTGCATGTGAATTTCTCCCCATCGTTACCCCCTCTTCACCCCCAACAGAGAAAAATGCTGCATGGAGACTAGTGGGAGGAACAAAGAAAGAGACATTGAGACAGAGAGAGATTGCACAATGTTCAACACCATTCACAACTCCTCAGATACTGAAGCAGTCCATGTCCAAATGCAGCAAGACCTGGACAATATCCAGGCTTGGGCTGACAAGTGGCAAGTAACATTCACACCAAACAAGTGCCAGGCGATGACCATCTCCAACAAGTGAGAATCTAACCATCTCCCCTTGACATTCAATGGTATTACCATCACTGAATCCCCCATTATCAACATCCTGGGGTTACCATTCATCAGAAATTTAACTGGACCAGCGATATAAATACTGTGGCTACAAGAGCAGGTCAGAGTCTGGGAATCCTGCGGAGAGTAACTCACCTCCTGACTCCCCAAAGCCTGTCCACAAGTCAGGGGTGTGATGGAATACTCCCCACTTGCCTGGATTAGTGCAACTCCCACAACACTCAAGAAGTTCAACACCAACCAGGGCAAAGCAGCCCCCTTGATTGGCATTACATCCACAAACATTCACTCCCTCCACAACCTGAAAATATTCACTCCCTCCACCACTGGTGGACATTGGCAGCAAGATGCCAGTGCCTAGTTTCCCTTGACACCATCTTGCAAATCTGTGACCGCTGCCATCTAGAAGGACAAGGACAGCAGATAGATGGGAACACCACCACCCGGAAGTTCCCCTCCAAGTCACTCACCATCTTGATTTTTCTTTTATTATTCTTTCAAGGGACATGGGCATCGCTGCCTGGGCCAGCACTTTTTTATTGCCCATCCCTAATTGCCCTTGAGAAGGTGGTGGTGAGCTGCCTTCTTGAACCGCTGCAGTCCCATGTGGTGTAGGTACACCCACAGTGCTGTTAGGGAGGGAGTTCCAGGATTTTGACCCAGCGACAGTGAAGGAACGGTGATATATTTCCAAGTCAGGATGCTGAGTGACTTGGAGGGGAACTTCCAGGTGGTGATGTTCCCATGTGTCTGCTGCCCTTGTCCTTCTAGATGGTAGCGGTCGTAGATTTGGAAGGTGCTGTCGAAGTGGGTGAGTTGCTGCAGAGCATCTTGTAGATGGTACACACTGCTGCTACTGTGCATCAGTGGTAGAGGGGGTGCCAATCAAGCGAGCTGCTTTGTCCTGGATGGTGTCAAGCTTCTTGAGTATTGTTGGAGCTGCACTCATCCAGGCAAGTTGGGAGTATTCCATCACACTCCTGACTTGTGCCTTGTAGATGGTGGACAGGCTTTGGGGAGTCAGGAGGTGAGTTACTCGTCACACGATTCCTAGCCTCTGACCTGCTCTTGTAGACACAGTATTTATATGGCTAGTCCAGTTCAGTTTCTGGTCAATGGTAACCCCAAGGATTTTGATAGTGGGGGATTCAGTGATTGTAATGCCATTGAATGTCAAGGGGTGATGGTTAGATTCTCTCTTGTTGGAGATGGTCATTGCCTGGCACTTGTGTGGCGCGAATGTTACTTGTCACTTGTCAGCCCAAGCCTGGATATTGTCCAGGTCTTGCCGCATTTGGACATGGACTGCTTCAGTATCTGAGGAGTAGGATGGGCCTAATACACGACCCTGAGGAACTCCTGCAGTGATGTCAAGGAACTGAGATGATTGATCTCCAACAACCATAACTATCTTCCTGTGCTTGGTATGATTCCAACCAGTGGAGAGTTTTCCCCCTGATTCCCATTGACTCCAATTTTGCTAGGGTTCCTTGATGCCACACTCAGTCAAATGCGGCCTTGATGTCAAGGGCAGTCACTCTCACCTCACCTCGGGAGTTCAGCTCTGCTGTCCAT
The DNA here is from genome assembly GCF_964194155.1 of Cetorhinus maximus. Lineage (NCBI taxonomy): Eukaryota > Metazoa > Chordata > Chondrichthyes > Lamniformes > Cetorhinidae > Cetorhinus > Cetorhinus maximus. The sequence continues at coordinate 1,235,970 of NC_135896.1, forward strand.
GTTTGAACCAAGGCTGTAATGAGGTCAGGAGCTGAGTGGCCCTGGCGGAACCCCAACTGAGTGTTGGTGAGCAGGTTATTGCTGAGTAAGTGCCACTTGATAGCACTGTCAATGACCCCTTCTATTACTTTACTGCTGATCGAGAGTAGACTGATGGGGCGGTAATTGGCCGGGTTGGATTTGTCTTGCTTTTTGTGGACAGGACATACCTGGGCAATTATCCACATTGCTGGGTAGATGCCAGTGTTGTAGCTGAACTGGAACAACTTAGATAAAGGCACAGCCAACTCTGGAGCACACGTCTTTGGTACTATTGCTGGAATATTGTCAGGGCCCATAGCTTTTGCAGTATCCAGTGCCTTCAGCCATTCCTTGATATCACGTGGACTGAATTGAATTGGCTTAAGATTGGCATCTGTGATGCTGGGGACCTCTGGAGGAGGCTAAGATGGATCATCCACCTGGCACTTCTGGCTGAAGATTGTAGCAAATGCTTCAGCTTTATCTTTTGCACTGATGTGCTGGGCTCCCCCATCACTGAGAATGGGGATATTTGTGGAGCCACCTCCTCCAGTGAAATGTTTAATTGTTCACCACCATTCACGACTGGATGTGGCAGGACTGCAGAGCTTAGATCTGATCCGTTGGTTGTGAGATTGCTTAGCTCTGTCTATCACTTGCTGCTTATGCTGTTTGGCATGCAAGTAGTCCTGCGTCATAGCTTCACCAGGTTGACACCTCATTGTTAGGTATGCTTGGTGCTGCTCCTGGCATGCCCTCCTGCACTCTTCATTGAACCAGGGTTGATCCCCTGGCTTGATGGTAATGGTAGAGTGAGGGATATGCCGGGCCATGAGTTTACAGGTTGTGTTCGAGTAACAATTCTGCTGCTGCTGATGGCCCACAGCACCTCATTGATGCTCAGTCTTGAGTTGCTAGATCTGTTCGAAATCTATTCCATTTAACGTGTGGGAGTGCCAAGATGGATGGATATACGACGTTGGGACCTTGTCTCCACAAGGACTGTGCAGTGGTCACTCCTACCGATACTGTCATGGACAGATGCATCTGCAGCAGGCAGGTTGGTGAGGATGAAGTCAAGTATGTTTTTCCCTCTTGTTGGTTCCCTCACTACCTGCCGCAGACCCAGTCTAGCAGCTATGTCCTTTAGGACTTGGCCAGCTCGGTCAGTAATGCTGCTACCGGGCCACTCTTGGTGATGGACATTGAAGTCCCCCACCCAGAGTACATTCTGTGCCCTTACCACCCTCAGTGCTTCCTCCAAGTGATGTTCAACATGGAGGAGCACTGATTCATCAGCTTAGGGAGGGCAGTACATGGCAATCAGCAGGAGGTTTCCTTGACCATGTTTGACCTGATGCCATGAGACTTCATGGGTCCGGAGTCGATGTTGAGAACTCCCTCCTGACTGTATACCACTGTGCTGCCAACGCTGCTGGGTCTGTCCTGCCGGTGGGAGAGGACATACCCAGGGATGGTGATGGTGGTGTCTGGGACATTATTTGTAAGGTATGATTCCGTGAGGGTGACTATATTGCTTGACTAGTCTGTGAGACAGCTCTCCCAATTTTGGAACTAGCCCCCAGATGTTAGTAAGGAGGACTTTGCAGGGTCGACAGGGCTGGGTTTGCCATTATCATTTCTGGTGCCTAGGTCGATGCAGGGTGGTCTGTCCGGTTTCATTCCTTTTTTGAGACTTTGTAGCGGTTTGTTAACGCCGAGCGGTTGGCTAGACCATTTCAGAGGCATTTAAGAGACAATCACATTGCTGTGGGTCTGGAGTCACATGTAGTAAACCAGACCAGATAAGGATGACACATTTCCTTCCCTAAAGGACATTAGTGAACCAGATGGGTTTTTACAACAATCGACAATGATTTCATGGTCACAGTTACTGAGACTAGCTTTTTAATTCCAGGTTTATTAACTGGAACCCATGTCCCCAGAGCATTAGCCTGGGGTTCTGGATTGTTAGTCCAGTGATAATACCACTACCCCACTGTCTCCCCCTACCAGACTTAGAAATATATCACCGTTCCTTCACTGTCACTGGGTCAAAACCCTGGAACTCCCTCCCTAACAGCACTGTGGGTGTACCTACACCACATGGACTGCAGCGGTTCAAGAAGGCAGCTCACCAACACCTTCTCAAGGGCAACTAGGGATGGACAATAAATGAATGAAGAAATTTGGTTTTAAAAAAAGGCAGAGAGAGACACAGATAAAAAAGACAGGTGCAGCAGAGAGGCCGAGAGGCAGACAGAAAGGCAGACATAGAGGGAGAATAAGAAAGAAATAGAGAGACAGAGACAGAGAGACAGAAATAGAAAGAGAGAATGACAGGGAGAGAGAGATAGGCAAAGCCTCAGAGAGTGAGGAACAGAGACAGATCAGAGACAGAGAGAGTGAGACAGTGAGACACAGAGGGAGAGAAATAGAGAGAGAGAGACAGAGAAAAAAATGAGAATAAGTCAGAATGAGAGAAAGGGAGAGACAGAGTCAAAGACTGAGATAGTGAGGGAAAGAGAGAGAGCAAAATTATGCTGATTGATCTACAGGCACAAGAAAGGGATTTATTCAGGTGCTGTTCTGACCCTAATAAGTTCCCAAATTCACTTATCATTCAGAAGAAGCACCTTTAACAACAGAAAAGTGAACTGCCTCTGGGCATTGCAGGCTGCCTGTTTAAAATCTCTTTTCATCGTAGAGCCATGTTGGGCATCAGAGAGAGTGAGAGCCAGAGAGAGAATAGATAGACAGAGAGAGCGAGAGAGTGAAATATACAGAGTTAGAGAGCTACAAAGGGACAGAGAGAGAGTAGACTGACAGAGACAGACTGACAGGGACAGACTGACAGGGACAGATAGGATTAGTCAGGCAGCATAAGACATTTTTTGAAATTCACAATTAACCACTTCCTTCTTGAGCTTACACCTGGTCTTAAAGTAAGAATTGTTCTCTCTCCAACACATGTTCTGATCTGTGTGATATATTGCATATTGTAAAATGGTTATAACTTATATCAAATGCAGGTTCTGTTTGACCTGCATCTTTCAGATGCACCATTCAACACTGTCCCATGATCCAGAGTAACTGAAAGGGAGCTCTCCAAACTGTAACATTGCACTCCGCGTTACTCCCCAGCTCCTCAAACACTTGCTCAGAGTCAGGATGCAGAGATTTTATTCAATAGAAGGAAAGAATGAATCAGCTTCTGCTACAGAGAAGGGACCCGTACCCCAGTGAGAGTCAGCACCTTCAGGAGAGGAGGGGACCTGTACCCCAGTGAGAGTCAGCACCTTCAGGAGAGGAGGGGGACCTGTACCCCAGTGAGAGTCAGCACCTTCAGGAGAGGAGGGGACCTGTACCCCAGTGAGAGTCAGCACCTTCAGGTGAGGAGGGGGACCTGTACCCCAGTGAGAGTCAGCACCTTCAGGAGAGGAGGGGACCTGTACCCCAGTGAGAGTCAGCACCTTCAGGAGAGGAGGGGACCTGTACACCAGTGAGAGTCAGCACCTTCAGGAGAGATGGGGAACCGTACCCCAGTGAGAGTCAGCACCTTCAGGAGAGGAGGGGACCTGTACCCCAGTGAGAGTCAGCACCTTCAGGAGAGGAGGGGACCTGTACCCCAGTGAGAGTCAGCACCTTCAGGAGAGGAGGGGACCTGTACCCCAGTGAGAGTCAGCACCTTCAGGAGAGGAGGGGGACCTGTACCCCAGTGAGAGTCAGCACCTTCAGGAGAGGAGGGGACCTGTACCCCAGTGAGAGTCAGCACCTTCAGGAGAGGAGGGGACCTGTACACCAGTGAGAGTCAGCACCTTCAGGAGAGATGGGGAACCGTACCCCAGTGAGAGTCAGCACCTTCAGGAGAGGAGGGGACCTGTACCCCAGTGAGAGTCAGCACCTTCAGGAGAGGAGGGGACCTGTACCCCAGTGAGAGTCAGCACCTTCAGGAGAGGAGGGGACCTGTACCCCAGTGAGAGTCAGCACCTTCAGGAGAGGAGGGGTACCTGTACCCCAGTGAGAGTCAGCACCTTCAGGAGAGGAGGGGACCTGTACCCCAGTGAGAGTCAGCACCTTCAGGAGAGGAGGGGGACCTGTACCCCAGTGAGAGTCAGCACCTTCAGGAGAGGAGGGGGACCCGTACCCCAGTGAGAGTCAGCACCTTCAGGAGAGGAGGGGACCTGTACCCCAGTGAGAGTCAGCACCTTCAGGAGAGGAAGGGACCTGTACCCCAGTGAGAGTCAGCACCTTCAGGAGAGGAGGGGACCTGTACCCCAGTGAGAGTCAGCACCTTCAGGAGAGGAGGGGGACCTGTACCCCAGTGAGAGTCAGCACCTTCAGGAGAGGAGGGGACCTGTACCCCAGTGAGAGTCAGCACCTTCAGGAGAGGAGGGGACCCGTACCCCAGAGAGAGTCAGCACCTTCAGCAGAGGAGGGGACCCGTACCCCAGTGAGAGTCAGCACCTTCAGAAGAGGAGGGGGACCCGTACCCCAGAGAGAGTCAGCACCTTCAGCAGAGGAGGGGACCCGTACCCCAGTGAGAGTCAGCACCTTCAGAAGAGGAGGGGGACCTGTACCCCAGAGAGAGTCAGCACCTTCAGCAGAGGAGGGGACCCGTACCCCAGTGAGAGTCAGCACCTTCAGGAGAGGAGGGGGACCTGTACCCCAGTGAGAGTCAGCACCTTCAGGAGAGGAGGGGGACCCGTACCCCAGTGAGAGTCAGCACCTTCAGGAGAGGAGGGGGCCTGTACCCCAGTGAGAGTCACTCACTAATTTCTACACACATCCACATTTTCTCACATTCATAGTTATTGATTGGGTTTATATTCTCTGGAGTTTAGAAGAATGAGAGGCGATCTCATTGAAACCTACAAGATTCTGAAGGGGTTTGACAGGGTAGATACTGAGAGATTGTTTCCCCCGCGCTGGGGAATCTCGAACACGGGGACACAGTCTCAGGATAAAGAGCCTGGTCATTTAGGGCTGAGATGAGGAGAAATTCCTTCACTCAAAGGGTTGTGAATCTTTGGAACTCTCTACCCCAGAGGGTTGTGGATGCTCCATCGCTGAATATATTTAAGGCTGGGATAGGGATATGGGGAGCGGACAGGAAAGTGGAGCTGAAACCCAAGATGCATGATTGTACTGAATGGTGGAGCAACACACACACACACCCCCACCCCCTCCTCCCCAGGCCAGCAGTACTGAGCCTCATGTCCCCTCCATCCGTGACAGAGAGGAATCAGACTGGGGATTGACCCTGTGCTCTGTGGCACATTCCCTGAGTGCTGATGGAATGGTTTTGGTGTCAAAGTGCTCATTAGTTGTGGTTAAAGTAAGGTTTGTGGTGAGATCTGTGAGGGCTCAGGTTACTCAGGTGCTGAATGCCTGACTCAGCAATTCTGTCAGTGCTCTCTACACTCACTCCACACGTCCCTTAGCTCAGTCCATATCAGTACTTAGCAATCTACAGATTGCCACACTTTAATTAAACACAATTATTCTCCAGCAAAGATAAGAAAAGGAAGAGGACAGGAGAGAGATGAAGAAATGTTCTGTCTGCCAACACCTGCCCCAGGCTGGAAATTACGGGTGGGGGAAGGGAGATGGTTTAAAATAACAGATCGGCAGGAGGAGGAGGAGGAGCTGGCGGAGCAGGAGAAGGTCGAACACAAACATCATGTCGGCTCACTGCAGCAAACAGTGTGAATAAACCAGTTTCAACACAATAACTGACTGCAGTTCCCCCACCATAGTCAAACATCAGCAATACCACAACCAAAACTAACCCACATACCAGACTGAAACCAACCCCAATATCAGAACCAAAACTAACCCACATACCAGACTGAAACCAACCCCAATACCAGAACCAAAACCAACCACAAATCCAGAACCAAACCTAAACCCAATATCAGAACCAAAACCAACCCCAATACCAGAACCAAACCCAAACATAATATCAGAACCAAAACCAACCCCAATACCAGAACCAAAACTAACCCCAATACCAGAACCAAAACCAACCCCAATACCAGAACCAAAACCAACCCCAATGCCAGAACCAAAACCAACCCCAATACCAGAACCAAAACTAACACCAATACCAGAACCAAAACCAACCCCAATACCAGAACCAAAACCAACCCCAATACCAGAACCAAAACTAACCCCAATACCAGAACCAAAACCAACCCCAAATCCAGAACCAAAACCAACCCCAAATCCAGAACCAAACCCAAACCCAATATCAGAACCAAAACCAACCCCAATACCAGAACCAAACCCAAACCCAATATCAGAACCAAAACCAACCCCAATACCAGAACCAAAACTAACCCCAATACCAGAACCAAAACCAACCCCAAATCCAGAACCAAAACCAACCCCAAATCCAGAACCAAACCCAACGCCAATATCAGAACCAAAACTAATCCCAATACCAGAACCAAAACTAACCCCAATACCAGAACCAAAACTAACCCCAATACCAGAACCAAAACCAACTCCAATATCAGAACCAAAACTAACCCACATACCAGACTGAAACCAACCCCAAATCCAGAACCAAACTTAAACCCAATATCAGAACCAACCAACCCCAAATCCAGAACCAAACCCAACGCCAATGTCAGAACCAAAACTAACCCCAATACCAGAACCAAAACCAACCCCAGGGAGATATCTGTACACTGACTGATGTTTCTCAGTCCCTCTCTCTCTCAGGTAGATATCTGTACACTGACTGATGTCTCTCAGTCCCTCTCTCTCTCAGGGAGATATCTGTATACTGACTGATGTCTCTCAGTCCCTCTCTCTCTCTCAGGGAGATATCTGTATACTGACTGATGTCTCTCAGTCCCTCTCTCTCTCTCTGGGAAACATCTATACACTGCTGAATTCCCCTCTCTCTCAGGGAGATACTTGTTCATTGACTGGTGCCTCTCAGTCCTGCTCTCTCTCTGGGAAACATCTATACATTGCTCAGTCCCCTCTCTCTCTCAGGGAGATATTTGTACACTGGTTGATGTCTCTCAGTCACTCTCTCTCAGGGGGATATCTGTACACTGACTGATGTCTCTCAGTCCCCTCTCTCTCAGGGACATATCTGCACACTGATTGGTGTCTCTCAGTCTCTCTCTCTCAGGAGAGATGTCTGTACATTTACTTGTTTCTGTCAGTCCCCTCCTCTCTCTCTCTGGGAGATATCTGTACACTGACTGGCCTCTCAGTCCTAGCTCTCTCAGAGAGATATCTATACATTGACTGGTGTCTCTCAATCCCTCGCTTTCTCAGCGGGATATCTGTACGCTGACTGGTGGCTCTCAGTCCCCTTCACTCTCTCAGGGAGATATTTGTACACTGGTTGATGTCTCTCAGTCACTCCTCTCTCTCAGGGAGATGTCTGTACACTGACTGGTGTCTCCCAGTCCCCCCTCTCTCTCAGGGAGATATCTGTACACTGACTGGTGTCTCCCAGTCCCTCCACTCTCAAGGAGATATCTGTACAATGACTGGTGTCTCTCAGTCCCTCTCGCTCAGGGAGATATCTGTACACTGACTGGTATCTCTCAGTCCCTCTCTCTCTCAAGGAGATATTCGTACACTGACTGGTGTCTCTCAGTCCCCTTTTTTTCTCTCAGGGAGATATCTGTTCACTGACTGGTATCTCCCAGTTCCTCCTCTCTCAAGGAGATATCTGTACACTGACTGGTGTCTCTCAGTCCCTCTCTCTCAGGGAGATATCTGTACACTGACTGGTCTCTCTGTCCCCTCTTTTTCTCTCAGGGAGATATCTGTACATTGACTGGTGTCTCCCAGTCCCTCTCTCTCTCAGGGAGATACTTGTACATTGACTGGTGCCTCTCAGTCCCTCTCTCTCTATCTGGGAAATATCTATACACTGCTCAGTCCCCTCTCTCACAGGCAGATATCTGTAAACTGACTGGTGACTATCAATCCCTCTCTCTCTCTCAGGGAGATATCTGTACACTGACTGGTGTCGCTCAGTCCCTCTCTCTCAGGGAGATATCTGTACACTGACTGGTCTCTCAGTCCCCTCTTTTTCTCTCAGGGAGATATCTGTACATTGACTGGTGCCTCTCAGTCCCTCTCTCTCTCTATCTGGGAAATATCTATACACTGCTCAGTCCCCTCTCTCTCAGGCAGATATCTGTACACTGACTGGTATCTCTCAGTCCCCTCTCTCTCACACAGATATCTGTACACTGACTGGTGACTCTCAATCCCTCTCTCTCTCTCATGGAGATATCTGTACACTGACTGGTGTCTCTCAGTCCCTCTCTCACAAGGAGATATCTATACACTGACTGACGTCTCTCAGTCCCTCTCTCTGAGAGAGATATCTGTACATTGACTGGTGTCTCCCAGTCCCTCTCTCTCTACCTGGGAAATATCTATACACTGCTCAGTCCTCTGTCTCAGGCAGATATCTGTACACTGACTGGTGACTCTCAATCCCTCTCTCTCTCTCTCAGGGAGATATCTGTGCACTGACTGATGTCTCTCAGTCCCTCTCTCTCTATCTGGGAAACATCTAAATACTGCTGAATCCCCCCTCTCTCTCAGGGAGATACTTGTACATTGACTGGTGCCTCTCAGTCCTGCTCTCTCTCTCATAGATAAAAACAAAAAACTGCGGATGGTGGAAAATTTTGCAGCGGAAGAAGAGTTCAGCATTGTGGCGAGCCCAAAATTCATTGAGATGAGGGCGTAAGGGTATGAAACTAAGTCCTTTGGTGAGCAAAGATATCTGTACTGTTGAAGGGTCATGAGGACTCAAAACGTCAACTGTGCTTTTCTCCGCCGATGCTGCCAGGCCTGCTGAGTTTTTCCAGGTATTTCTGTTTCTGTTTTTGTTCTGCTCTCTCTCTCTGGGAAACATCTAAACACTGCTGAATTCCCCTCTCTCTCTCAGGGAGATATTTGTACACTGACTGGTGTCTCTCAGTCCCCTCTCTCTCAAGGAGATATCTGTACACTGACTGGTGTCTCTCAGTCCCTCTCTCTCAGGGAGATATCTGTACACTGACTGGTGTCTCTCAGTCTCCTCTCTCTCAAGGAGATATCTGTACACTGACTGGTGACTCTCAGTCCCCTCTCTCTCAGGGACATATCTGCACACTGATCGGTGTCTCTCAGTCTCTCTCTCTCTCAGGGAGATGTCTGTACATTATTGGTTTCTCTCAGTCCCCTCCTCTCTCTCTCTGGGAGATATCTGTACACTGACTGGCCTCTCAGTCCTATCTCTCTCAGAGAGATATCTATACATTGACTGGTGTCTCTCAATCCCTCTCTTTCTCAGCGGGATATCTGTACACTGACTGGTGTCTCTCATCCCTCTTTCTCAGGGAGATATCTGTACACTGACTGCTGTCTCTCAGTCCCCTTCTCTCTCTCAGTGAGATATTTGTACACTGGTGTCTCTCAGTCTCTCTCTCAGGGAGATATCTGTACATTGACTGGTGCCTCTCAGTCCCTCTCTCTCACTCTGGGAAGTATCCATACACTGCTCAGTCCCCTCTCTCTCAGAGAGATATCTGTACACTGACTGGTGTCTCTCAGTCCCTCTTTTTCGGAGAGATATCTGTAAACTGACTGGTGTCTCTCAGTCTTCTCTCTCAGGGAGATATTTGTACACTGAATGGTGTCTCTCAGTCCCTCTCTCTCTCCTTTCTCAGGGAAATAACTACACTGACTGGTGTCTCTCCGTCTCTCTCTCCGTCTCTCTCTCTCCTGGAGGTATCTGTACACTGATTGGTGTTTATAGTCCACTCTCTCTCTCTCAGGGAGATGTCTGTACATTGACATGTTTCTCTCAGTCTCCCTCTCTCTCTCTCTCTGGGAGATATCTGTACACTGACTGGTGTCTCCCAGTCCCTCCTCTCTCAAGGAGATATCTGTACACTGACTGGCGTTTCTCAGTCTTCTCTCTCAGGGAGATATCTGTACACTGACTGGTGACCCTAAGTCCTCTCTCAGGGAGATATCTGTACATTGACTTGTGTCTCTCAGTCCTCTCTCTCTCAGGGAGATATCTGTACACTGACTTGTGACTCTAAGTCCTCTCTCTCTCAGGGAGATATCTGTACACTGACTGGTGTCTCTCAGTTCCCTCTCTCTCAGGGAGATATCTGTACACTGACTGGTGTCTCTCATACCCTCTCACTTTGTGGTTGGGACCTGGGATCAGGCTGTGCTTTGTGACTCAGTACCACATTTACCCAAAACAGGTACTGATGCTGTTTTAATTGCATAAATTAACTCAGCCCAGAAATTTAATTAGCCTGATTTCCCAAACCGTTAATGAAATATTAGGGATTTGATTTAAATATTCATTTGAAGTGACATTAATGAGATACAATGCTCACCCTATCAGCTTACTAATTATATTCTGCTAGCACATCATTTAAATGTTATACAGAATAATAATAATATGCTAGGTGTAGCAAGGAGACTGAGGTCTACCATGTGGAATTCAGTACAGAGTACAGCTCCATCCACACTGTCCCCATCAAACACTCCCAGGGCAGGTACAGCACGGGGTTAGATACAGAGTAAAGCTCCCTCTACACTGTCCCCATTAAACACTCCCAGGACAGGTACCGCACGGGGTTAGATACAGAGTAAAGCTCCCTCTACACTGTCCCCATCAAACACTCCCAGGACAGGTACAGCACGGGGTTAGATACAGAGTACAGCTCCATCCACACTGTCCCCATCAAACACTCCCAGGGCAGGTACAGCACGGGGTTAGATACAGAGTAAAGCTCCCTCTACACTGTCCCCATCAAACACTCCCAGGGCAGGTACAGCACGGGGTTAGATACAGAGTAAAGCTCCCTCTACACTGTCCCCATTAAACACTCCCAGGACAGGTACAGCACGGGGTTAGATACAGAGTAAAGCTCCATCCACACTGTCCCCATCAAACACTCCCAGGGCAGGTACAGCACAGGGTTAGATACAGAGTAAAGCTCCCTCTACACTGTCCCCATCAAACACTCCTAAGACAGTTACAGCACAGGGTTAGATACAGAGTAAAGCTCCCTCTACACTGCCCCCATCAAACACTCACAGGACAGGTACAGCACGGGGTTAGATATAGAATAAAGCTCCCTCTACACTGTCCCCATCAAACACTCCCAGGACAGGTACCGCACGGGGTTAGATACAGAGTAAAGCTTCCTCTACACTGTCCCTGTCAAAAATTCCTGAATTGCCTGTTGTAATATCTGTAAAGCCACCTGGAACAGACTCCTGACCGGCTCCCGACCTTCTGCTCTCTGTTAAATTGAGCTCATGCAAAACTCTGCTGCCTATATGCTAACTCGCACCAAGTCCTTCTCACTCATCAGACCGATCCTCACTGACCTTCAGAAGTTCCTGGTCCCTCAGCACCTTAAATATTAAAATTCTCATCATCATGTTTAAATCCCTTCATGACCTTGCCTGTTAAAGAGCAACTCAAACTAAACCACCACATTATCTCATTGAAAGATATAAGATTCTGACAGGGATGGAGAGACTGGATGCAGGGATGATGTTTCCTCTGGCTGGGGGGGTGGGGGTCTAGAACAAGGGGTCACAGTCTCAGGATACGCGGTAGACCATTTAGGACTGAGATGAAGAGAAACTTCGCTCAGAGGGTGGTGAACCTGTGGAATTCTCTATCACAGAAGGCTGTGGAGGCCAAGTCACTGAATATATTTAAGAAGGACATGGGTAGATTTCTGGGCTCTAAAGGTATCAAGGGGTTTGGGGAGAGAGGGCCGAATGACCTACTCCTGCTCCTATTTTCAATGTTTCTACATTAGACAAGGAGCCACATAGTTAAACTGGAAAAGGTGAAACAGAGTGATCGACATGTGGAACTGATCGAGAGTGATCTGATTTAATTATGAGAGATGCAGTCATTGACTTCCTTTTGTTTCAAAATAACTGCAAATGCAGTTAGCTCTTTCCCCTTGATTTGCACTGTTGTTCCCTTGTTACTTGGACCAAGATTGAAGAAAGCTGTGGTCCAAGATCTTTGAGAAGGGGATAGGTTGTTGCTTGGCTGTGGTCCTTTGACTGACAGCTCCATGACCACAGATCACCGATCGCACATTAATACAAGGCTTCACGTGATGATGTGAGGTCAGTGCATGGTCAGCCTTGCATTCCTCTGGACAAAGCTGTTTGTCTTCCCTCAGCAACAACGATATGCATTTATATAGCACCTTTAGCGTGGAAAAACATTCCAAGTAGTTACACAGGGGCTTTAATCAGACAAAATTTGACACAGCCACAAAGTAACAGGGCAGATCAGCAAAAGCTTGGTCAAGGAGGAAGATTTTAAGGAGTACCTTAAAGGAGGAGAAAGAGGCAGTGAGGTTTATGGAGGGGTTCCAGGGCTTAGGGCCTCAGCAGCTGAAGGCACAGCTGCCAAAGAAGCAGTGTAAAAATTGGGGATGATGCCATTGGGTTGGCAGAGAGCGAGGCTAGGTTTAAGCTGCAGCAAATAACTTTCTGTTCAAAGCCCATGATTAGAGAGAGTGAGCAGCATGCTTATTACTTTAAGTGTCACGGAGACTACAAGTTGTACATGAGCTATTATTTATTATTCGAATGTAAATAAAACCAGCTGTGGCTCAGTTGGTAGCATTGCCAACTCAGAGTCAGAAGGTTGTGGTATCAAGCCCCCACTCCACTGAGACAGCACTGCACTGTCCGAGGGTCAGTACTGAGATAATGCTGCATTGTCCAAGGGTCGGTACTGAGGGAGTGCTGCATTGTCCGAGGGTCAGTGCTGAGAGAGTGCTGCATTGTCTGAGGGTCAGTACTGAGAGAGTGCTGCATTGTCCGAGGGTCAGTACTGAGAGAGTGCTGCATTGTCCGAGGGTCAGTGCTGAGAGAGTGCTGCATTGTCCAAGGGTCAGTACTGAGGGAGTGCTGCATTGTCCGAGGGTCAGTACTGAGAGAGTGCTGCACTGTCCGAGGGTCAGTACTGAGAGAGTGCTGCATTGTCTGAGGGTCAGTACTGAGAGAGTGCTGCATTGTCCGAGGGTCAGTACTGAGAGAGTGCTGCATTGTCCAAGGGTCAGTGCTGAGAGAGTGCTGCATTGTCCAAGGGTCAGTACTGAGGGAGTGCTGCATTGTCCGAGGGTCAGTACTGAGAGAGTGCTGCATTGTCCGAGGGTCAGTACTGAGAGAGTGCTGCATTGTCCGAGGATCAATGCTGAGAGAGTGCTGCATTGTCCGAGGGTCAGTACTGAGGGAGTGCTGCACTGTCCGAGGGTCCGTACTGAGATAGTGCTGCACTGTCCGAGGGTCAGTACTGAGGGAGTGCTGCGGTCGGAGGGTCAGTGCCGAGGGAGTGCTGCACTGTCGGAGGGTCAGTACTGAAAGAGCGCCGCACTGTTGGAGGGTCAGTACTGAGGGAGTGCTGCACTGTCGGACGGTCAGTACCGAAGGAGTGCTGCACTGTTGGATGGTCAGTACTGAGGGAGTGCTGCATCGTCGGAGGGTCAGTACTGAGGGAGTGCTGCACTATCGGAGGGTCAGTACTGAGGGAGAGCTGCACTGTCTAAAGGCCAAGACTGAGGGAGTGCTACATTGTCAGAGGGTCAATGCTGAGGTAGCACTGCACTGTCAGAGGGGCAGTGCTGAGGGAGCATTGCTGTACTGAGGGAGTGCTGCACTGTCTAAGGGCCAATACTGAGGGAATGCCACACTGTCAGAGGGACAGTACTGTGGGAGTGCTGGGCTCTCAGAGGAGGCATCTTTTGGGTGAGGGATTAAATCAAGGCCAAGTTATTTCTCTCAGGTGGTCACTGGTCAATGAAGATCAGAGGAGTTCTCCCCAGTGTCCATTGCTTCAGCTTCAGACCTTCGGCCTCAAAATTGTAAAGTTAGTGTTTCTTAACAGAAAGGACAATCATCTATTGGGATGTGATCCATTCCAGTAGGTGACATACAGTTAAAGGGCTCTAACATGGCTAGGTCTCCCTATGATTTGATTAGATACCAGAATATACAGGGAATAATCCATATTGTACGGAACTAGAGGTCCACTTTTTAAGGAACTGGTGATGCTGAACTCAAGAATACTGTGTGTAAGACTCAAAAACATTGCACTCCTGAACACAGCTTTGCTGGAAGAGCTGGTGGTCTCTCATTGAAATGGCTGCCAGAGTAAGGACAGTGTGCATGTGAGAGTGAGTGTGTGACTTTGTGAGCTAGTGTAAGAGTGTGATTTTGTTGGGTCTGTCTGTGAGTGTGTGTGTGTGCACGTGCAAGCAAGTGAGATAGGGTGTGAGTTTTTTTTATTAATTCATGATACATAAGTGTCGCTGGTTAAGCCAGCATTTGTTCCAAATCCCTAGTTGCCCTTGAGAAGGTGGCGGTGAGCTGCCTTCTTGAACCGCTGCAGTCCATGTGGTGTAAGTACACCCACAGTGCTGTTAGGGAGGGAGTTCCAGGATTTTGACCCAGTGACAGTGAAGGAACAGTGATATATTTCCAAGTCAGGATGGTGAGTGGCTTAGAGGGGAACTTCCAGGTGGTGATGTTCCCATCTATCTGCTGCGCTTGTCCTTCTAGGTGGTAGATGTCGTGAGTTTGGAAGGTGCTGTCAAAGGAGCCTTGTTGAATTCCTGCAGTGCATCTTGTAGATGGTACACACTGCTACTACTGTGCATCGGTGGTGGGGAGAGTGAATGTTTAAGGTGGTGGATGGAGTGCCTATCAAATGGACTGCATTTGTCCTAGATGGTATTGGCCTTCCTGAGTGTTGTGGGAGCTGCACTCATCCAGGCAAGTGGGGAGTATTCCATCACACTCCTGACTTGAGCCTTGTAGATGGTGGACAGGCTTTGGGGAGTCATGAGGTGAGTTACTCGCCGCAGAATTCCCAGCCTCTGACCTGCTCTTGTAGCCACAATATTTATGTAGCCTGTCTAGTTAAATTCCTGATCAATAGTGACCCCCAGGATGCCGATAGTGGGAGAATGTCAAGGGGAGGGAGGTAGACTGTCATTTGTTGGAGATGGTCATGTCTGCCACTTGTGTTGCATGAATGTTATTTTCCATTGAGCAGTCCAGGCATAGAGGTTGTACAAATACTCAGAGCAATCTGGCATGGACTGCTTATCAACTGTAAGAACTTTTAGAAGTATGTGTAAAGGGAATAGCAAAAGTAAACTTGGGTCCTTAGAAATTGGGACAGCGAAGTTGTAATAGGAAATAAAGAAATGGCAGATATGTTAAACAGTATACAGTAGAAGGCAAAAGAAAATCCAGTCACAGGAGTATTAGTGGGGAACCAAGGGTCGAATGAGAGTGAGGAAATGAAATAATTAGTATTAGTAAAGGAAAAGTACTGGAGAATTAATGGGACCAAAAGCTGACAAATCCCCTGGACCTGACAGCTGACATCCTAGAATTCTAAAAGAACATTGGAAATAGGAGCAGGGGTAGGCCATTCGGCCCCTTGAGCCTGCTCCACCATTTAACTTCAATGCCATTTTCCTGCACTATCCCCATAGCCCTTTTGTTTTTAATATCTAGAAATCTATCAATCTTTGTCTTGAGTGTACTCAATGACTGAGCCGCCACAGCCCTTGGGATAGAGAATTTCAAAGATTCACCACCCTCTGGATGAGGAAATTCCTCCTCATCTCAGTCCTAAATGCCTGCCCCTTATTCTGAGACTCTATCCCCTAGTTCTAGGCCTCTCAGCCAGAGGAAACATCTGTCCTGATCTACCCAGTCGAACCATGTAAGAACTTTGTATGCGTCAATGAGATCACCTGTCATTCCTCTAAAACTCT
Source organism: Cetorhinus maximus (assembly GCF_964194155.1). Classification (NCBI taxonomy): domain Eukaryota; kingdom Metazoa; phylum Chordata; class Chondrichthyes; order Lamniformes; family Cetorhinidae; genus Cetorhinus; species Cetorhinus maximus. The sequence continues at coordinate 1,251,827 of NC_135896.1, forward strand.
AGAGAACACAAGCCCAGTCTCCTCAATCTCTCCATCCCAGGAATCAGTCTGGTGAACCTTTGTTGCACTTCCTCTATGGCAACTATGTCTTTCCTTAGGTAAGGAGGCCAAAACTGTACAGAATACTCCAGGTGCCGTCTCACCAAGGCTCTTCACAATTGCAGCGAGACCTTTACTCCTGTACTCAAATCCTCCTGCAATAAATGCTAACATACCATCAGCCTTCCTAATCGCTTGCTGCACCTGTACATTAGCTTTCAGCATGTTAACTTCACAATCTCTCACCATTTAAGAAATATAGTAAATCTGCATTTCCTGCCAAAGTGGATAACTTCACATTTTTTCACATTATAACCTATGTGCTACGTTCTGGCCCATTTACCTAGCCTGTCTAAATCCGCTTGCAGCCTCTTTGCACCCTTTACATCATCAGCAAACGTGAAAATATTTGGTCCCCACATCCAAATCATTGATTTCTTTTTATTCATTCACTGGATGTGGGCTTCACTGGCTGGGCCAGCATTTATTGCCCATCCCTAATTGCCCTTAAGAAGGTGGTGGTGAACTGCCTTCTTGAACCGCTGCAGTCCATGTGGTGTAGGTACACCCACAGTGCTGTTAGGGAGGGAGTTCAAGGGTTTTGACCCAGTGATAGTGAAGGAACGGTGATATATTTCCAAGTCAGGATGGTGAGTGACTTGGAGGGGAACTTCCAGGTGGTGGTGTTCCCATGTGTCTGCTGCCCTTGTCCTTCTAGATGGTAATGGTTGTGGGTTTGGAAGATGTTGTCTAAGGAGCCTTGGTGAGTTCCTGCACCTGGAGTATTCATTACAGTTTTGGCCTCCTTACACACTGCTGTGACTGTACGTCAGTGGTGGAGGGAGTGAATGTTTGTGGATGTGGTGCCAATCAAGCGGGGCTGCTTTGTCCTGGACGGTGTCAAGCTTCTTGAGTGTTGTGGGAGCTGCACTCATCCAGGCAAGTGGAGAATATTCCATCACACTCCTGACCTGTGCCTTGTAGATGGTGGACAGGCTTTGGGGAGTCAGGAGGTGATTTACTCGTCACACAATTCCTAGCCTCTGACCTGCTCTTATAGCCACAGCATTTATGTGGCCAGTCTTGTTCAGTTTCTGGTCAATGGTAACCCCCAGGATGTTGATAGAGGGATTGAGTGATGGTAATGCCATCGAATGTCAAGGGGCAATGGTTAGATTCTCTCTTGTTGGAGATGGTCATTGCCTGACACTTGTGTGGCGCGAATGTTACTTGCCACTTGTCAGCCCAAGCCTGGTTATTGTCCAAGTCTTGCTGCATTTGGACATGGACTGCTTCAGTATCTGAGGAATCGCGAACGGTGCTGAACATTGTGCAATCATCAGCGAACATCCCCACTTCTGACCTTATGATGGAAGGTCATTGGTGAAGCAGCTGAGGGCCAAGGACACTACCCTGAGGAACTCCTGCAGTGAAGTCCTGGAGCTGAGATGACTGACCTCCAACAACCACAATCATCTTCCTTTGTGCTAGGTATGACTCAAACCAGTGGAGAGTTTTCCACTTGATTCCCATTGATTCCAATTTTGCTAGGGCTCCTTGATACCACACTCGGTCAAATGCAGCCTTGATGTAATGAGGTCAGGAGCTGTGTGGCTCTGGCGGAACACAAACTGAGCATCAGTGAGCAGGTTATTGCTAAGCAAGTGCCGCTTGATAGCACTGTTGATGACTCCTTCCATTACTTTACTGATGATGGAGAGTAGACTGATGGGGCAGTAATTGGCCAGGTTGGATTTGTCCTGCTTTTTGTGTGCAGGATATACCTGGGCAATTTTCCACATAGCCGGGTAGATGCCAGTGTTGTAGCTGTACTGGAACAGCCTGGCTGAGGGTGTGGCAAGTTCTGGACCACGAGTCTTCAAGTACTATTGCCAGGATATTGTCAGGGCCCACAGCCTTTGCACTATCCAGTACCTTCAGCCATTTCTTGATATCACATGGAGTGAATTGAATTGGCTGAAGACTGGCACCTGTGATACTGGTCACCTCTGGAGGAGGCCAGAATGAATCATCCACTCGGCACTTCTGGCTGAAGATTGTTGCAAATGCTTCAGCCTTATCTTTTGCACTGACGTGCTGGGCTCCTCCATCATTGAGGATGGGGATATTTGTGGAGCCTCCTCCTCTAGTGAGTTGTTTAATTGTTCACCACCATTCACGACTGGATGTGGCAGGTCTGCAGAGCTTAGATCTGATCCGTTGGTTGTGGGTTCGCTTAATTCTGTCTATCACTTGCTGCTTATGCTGTTTGGCACACAAGTAGTCCCGTGTTGTAGCTTCGCCAGGTTGACACCTCATTTGTGTTTGCACCTGGCATGCTCTCCTGCACTCTTCATTGAACCAGAGTTGATCCCCTGGCTTGATGGTAATGGTAGAGTGAGGGATATTCTGCTGCTGCTGCTGATGGCCCACAGCGCCTCATGGATGCCCAGTATTGAGCTGCTAGATCTGTTCGAAATCTATTCCATTTATCGCGGTGGTAGAGACAAACACAATGGAGGGTATCCTCAATGTGAAGGTGGGGCTTCGTCTCCACGACGACTGTGTGGTGGTCACTCCTACCAGTAATGTCATGGACAGATGCATCTGCGGCAGGCAGGTCGGTGAGGATGAGGTCAAGTATGTTTTTCCATCTTGTTGGTTCTCTCACCACCTGCTGCAGGCCCAGTCTAGCAGCTATGTCCTTTAGGGCTCAGCCAACGCAGTCTGTAGTGCAGCTACCGAGCCACTCTTGGTGATGAACATTGAAGTCCCCCACTCAGAGTACATTCTGCACCCTTGCCACTCTGTGTTTCCTCCAAGTGGTGCTCAACATGGAGGAGTAAGAATGGTAGGAAGAATAGAGGCATAGACTAGTTTCTAAATGGGGAGAGAATTCAGAAATCTGGAGTGCAAAGGGACTTGGGAGTCCTAGTCCAGGATTCTCTTAAGGCTAACTTGCAGGTTGAGTCGGTAGTTAGGAAGGCAAATGCAATGTTGGCATTTATTTCGAGAGGACTAGAATATAAAAGCAGGGATGTGCTGCTGAGGCTTTATAAGGCTCTAGTCAGACCACATTTAGAATATTGTGAGCAATTTTAGGCCCCGTACCTCAGGAAGGATGTGCTGGCCCTAGAGAGGGTCCTGAGGAGGTTCACGAGAACGATCCCAGGAATGAAAGGCTTAACATATGAGGAATGTTTGAAGACTCTGGGTCTATACTCGATGGAGTTTAGAAGGATGAGGGGGATTTGACTGAAACTTACAGAATACTGAAAGGCCTGGATAGAGTGGACGTGGGGAAGATGTTTCCATTAGTAGGAGAGACTAGGACCCGAGGGCACAGCCTCAGAGTAAAGGGAAGACCTTTTAGAACTGAGATGAGGAGAAACTTCTTTAGCCAGAGAGTGGTGAATCTATGGAATTCATTGCCACAGAAGGCTGTGGAGGCCAGGTCATTGAGTGTATTTAAGACTGAGATAGATAGGTTCTTGATTGGTAAGGGGATCAAAGGTTACGGAGTGAAGGCGTGAGAATGGGGTTGAGAAACTTATCAGACATGATTGAATGGCGGAGCAGACTTGATGGGCCGAATGGCCTAATTTCTGCTCCTATGTCTTATGGTCTTATGGAGTACTGATTCATCAGCTGAGGGAGGGCAGTACGTGGTAATCAGCAGGAGGTTTCCTTGCCCATGTTTGATCTGAAGTCTCACGCGACTTCATGGGATCCGGAGTCAATGTTGAGGGCTCCCAGGGCAGCTCACTCCCAACTGTGTACCACCGTGCCACCATCTCTGCTGGGTCTGTCCTGCTGGTGGGACAGGACATACACAGGGATAATGATGGTGGTGTCTGGGGCATTATCTGTAAGATATGATTCTGTGAGGATGACTAGTCTGTGAGACGGCTCTCCCAATTTTGGCACGAGCCCCCAGATGTTAGTAAGGAAGACTTTGCAGGGACGACAGGGCTGAGTTTGCCGTTGTCAGTTCTGGTGTCTAAGTCGATGCCGGGTGGTCCCTCTGGTTTCATTCCTTTTTTTGACAAGTGTGTAGCGGTTTGATACAACCGAGTGGCTTGCTAGGCCATTTCAGAGGGCTTAAATGCTCTTAAATGAGTCAACCACATTGCTGTGGATCTGGAGTCACATGTAAGCCAGACCAGGTAAGGATGGCAGATTTCCCTCCCTAAAGGACAGTAGTGAACCAGATGGGTTTTTACAACAATCGGCAGTGGTTTCACGGTCATTGTTAGGCTTTTAATTCCAGTCCCCAGAGCATTACCCTGGGTCTTTGGATTACTAGTCCAGCGACAAAAACACTACGGCATCACCTCCCCCGTTATGGATAGCTGGGCCCAAGCACTGATCCTGGCGATGCCTCACTAGTCACAGTCTGCCAACCTGAGAAAGACCAGGTTATTCCTACTCTGTTTTCTGTCCATTAACTAATCCTCAATCCATGCCAGTACATTACCCCCAATCCTATGTGCTCTAATTTTATTTACTAACCTCCTGTGTGGGGTCTTGTCGAAAGCTGTCTGAAAATCCAAATACACCGCTGGTTCCTCCTCATCTATTCTGCTAGTTGCATCTCCAGAAAAATCCAATAGCTTTGTTAAACATGATTTCCCTTTCATAAATCCTTGTTAACTCTGCCTAATTCTACCATTATTTTTTAAGTATCCATTTATCACATCTTTTATAATAGATTCTAGCTTTTTCCCTAGTACTGATGTCAGGCTAACAGGTCTGTAGTTCTCCACTTTCTCTCTCCCTCCTTTCTTAAACAGCGGGGTTACATTTGCTACCTTCCAATCTGCAGATTCTATAGAATTTTGGAAGATGATCACCAATGCATCCACTATCTCTACAGCCACCTCTTCCAACGTTCTGGGGTGTAGATCATCAAGTCAGCAGGGGAGGCATTGAGCAAAGCGGCAAGCAGGTCAGCGAGGGGCGGGTCAACAAGGGGGCGGGTCAGCGAGCGGTGGGTCAACGAGCGGTGGGTCAGCAAGGGGACAGGTCAGCGAGGGGCAGGTCAGCGAGGGGTGGGTCAGCGAGGGGGCGGGTCAGCGAGGGGGCGGGTCAGCAAGGGGGCGGGTCAGCAAGGGGGCGGGTCAGCAAGGGGTGGGTCAGCAAGGGGGCGGGTCAGCGAGCGGTGGGTCAGCAAGGGGACGGGTCAGCGAGGGGCAGGTCAGCGAGGGGCGGGTCAGCTAGGGGGCGGGTCAGCTAGGGGGCGGGTCAGCGAGGGGCAGGTCAGCGAGGGGCAGGTCAGCAGGTCAGCGAGGGGCGGGTCAGCGAGGGGGCGGGTCAGCGAGGGGCGGGTCAGCGAGGGGCGGGTCAGCGAGGGGGCGGGTCAGCAAGGGGGCGGGTCAGAGAGCGGTGGGTCAGCAAGGGGGCGGGTCAGCGAGGGGCGGGTCAGCGAACAGTGGGACAGTGAGGGGGCGGGTCAGCAAGCAGGTGGTGAGCAAGTAGTGGCGAGCGTTCAAAGGACAATGGACATGCAATGATGTCATCAGCAGCACTGCGCATGCGCCTACAGAAGGATTGGGTGGCAACTTCCTGTTCCAGGGGCACAGCCATGACATCAGCGGCACCAACTTCCTGTTCCAGTGCGGGGACAAGAGATACAGTGGAAGTTTAGTCCCTCTCTAATTTTGTAGCAAATTTGTTCGATATCTTTTCCACTAGATGATGGTCTATAGGCTACACCCAGGAGTGTAATGATACCTCCACTATTTCCTAGCTTTAGTCAAATAGATTCTGTCCTTGACCCTTCTACACATCCTCTCTCTCAAGCACTGTAATATTCTCTTTAACCCCTCCTCCTTTCCTTTCTTCCCTTTCTTTTTTGAACACTATGTAATCAGGAATATTTAGTACAAAGTCCTGCACTCTTTTGAGACCTTTTTTTTATGTTCTTTTTATGTTCATTATCTGAGATTTGTGAATGATACCGAACATTGTGCAATCATCAGCGAACATCCCCACTTCTGACCTTATGATGGAAGGAAGGTCATTGATGAAGCAGCTGAAGATGGTTGGGCCGAGGATACTACTCTGAGGAACTCCTGCGGTGATGTCCTGGAGCTGAGATGACTGATCTCCTTCCTTTGTGCTAAGTATGATTCCAACCAGCAGAGAGTTTCCCCCCTGATTCCCATTGACTCCAGTTTTGCTAGGGCTCCTCAATGTCACATTCGGTCAAATGCGGCCTTGATGTCAAGGGCAGTCACTCTCACCTCACCTCTGGAGTTCAGCTCTTTTGTCCATGTTTGGATCAAAGCTGTAATGAGATCTGATTTCAAGTGATCCTGGCAAAACCCAAACTGAGCATGAGTGAGCAGGTTATTGCTGTGTAAGTGCTGCATGACAGCAGTGTCGATGACACCTTCCATCACATTGCTGCTGATGGAGAGTAGGCTGGCCAGGCTGGATTTTTCTTGTTTTTTGTGGACAGGACACACCTGGACAATTTTCAACGTATGTGAAAGTGAAGGAGTGTGCTGTGTGCATGTGAGAGAATGTGAGAATGAGTGTGTGCAACTATGTGTGTACGTGTATATGTGAGGGAGTGCAAAAATGAGTGTGTGTGACCGGTGTACATGTAGAGTGAGTGTAACTGTGTGCATGTGTAAGAACGTGTGCAAGAGTGACAGTGTGAGATAGTTTGTGACTGTGTATGTGTGTGTGTGTGCGTGCGCGGCGGGTGTGAGGGAGAGAGAGAGTTTGAGTGTGTGTGTATAAGAGGGAGTGTGAGGCTGTGTGTGTGTGAGTTTGTGTGTGCATGCGTGTGGGAGTGTGAGACTGTGTTTGTGTGTGTGAGTTTGAGTGTGTAGGAGGGAGTGTGTGTGTGAGAGTTTGAGTTAGTGTGTGTGAGAGTTTAGAGTGTGTGTGACAGAATTTGAGTGTGTGTAAGAGGGAGTGTGAGTTTGAGTGTGTGTAAGAGGGAGTGTGAGTTTGAGTGTAAGAGGGAGTGTGAGTTTGAGTGTGTGTAAGAGGGAGTGTGTGTAAGAGGGAGTGAGTGTAAGAGGGAGTGAGTGTAAGAGGGAGTGAGTGTAAGAGGGAGTGAGTGTAAGAGGGAGTGAGTGGGAGTGTGGGAGTGTGGGAGAGTGGGAAAGTGGGAGAGTGTGTGTGTGTGTAGGGCTGGCATTATGAGCCAGGGCTTGGTGTGAACCCGATACTGCATGTTAGCACTTGGTGAGTGTAACAGCTCCATATACACACGCACACAGCCAGTTCATCATTCATCGCCACCCAGCTAATAAAGACAAACATGGAAATATAACAGGTATAAAAACACTTTCTACTTTTCAAGCTCTGGCATTTTAACATTAATATCCAGGGCAAATATCAGATCAAGCAAAAACTGCAACAATAGGTTGATAAACTAACAGCAAGATTCCTGTTTCAATCAGGCTGGTGCAGACAGCACCTTGGCTTCCTCCTCATCCTGCCCAGCACCATCCTCAGATTCAGTCAGTAGCTCTGAGGACACTTCAGTGAACAGATGATCCCAACTCCAGCATTCATCCTCCTGCTCAAATGCAAAACAGGATAGGACAAAAATCAATATTGTAGGGATACTCAGAGCCTCCTCTTCAGCAGTGAATTATCTGCTGATCAAACCAATCAATCTAATCCCACTGTCAGCCCAAACTCCCAGGACAGGTACAGCACAGGGTTAGATACAGAATAAAGCTCTCTCTACACTGTCCCAATCAAACACTCCCAGGACAGGTACAGCACGGGGTGAGATACAGAGTAAATCTCCCTCTACACTGTCTCCATCAAACACTCCCAGGACAGGTACAGCACGGGGTCAGATACAGAAAACCAGATTCACACTGTGATCCACATCCCAGTGAGAGTCAGTATCTTGAGGGCATTACGATTCCCCCAAAGGAATCCGGGGATTATTTTCCAGTCGCTTCCCACTCTCTGAACTGACACCAGTGGTCATGATGTTAAACTGCTGTCCATCTCTTTTGGTCAGTCAGAAGGTGATGTTCTCTCTCCTGCCCATGCCCTGATCTCACCTTACACCCTAATGCGCGCTCTCTGCTTCAGCTCTCATTTTCACTGTTAATGTTTAGTGTGTCCTCAATCTCACCTCTCTGACCTCCTGCTCCGCCGATAACACGCGACTCAGCAGTTTCAGATCAATATCTCCATCCTGTTAGAAACACATATTTAATCAGATAAGTTCCACACACTCAGCAAAGGCAGTAGAGTTGGGACAGTGAATTAGAACAACTACTTGCATTTACAGATGCACATTAACATAGTCAAATGTTCCAAGGTGCTCCACAGGAGCATTTTCAAACAAAATTTAACACTGAGCCACATGAGAAAATATTACATGACCTAAAGCTTGGTCAAAGAGGGAAGATTTAAGGAGCATCAAGACAAGTAGATAGGGGGCAATGTTTAAGTAATGAATTCCAGAGCTTAGGGCCCAGGCAGCTGAAGGCACGGCCAGCAATGGTGGAGCAATGAAATTGGTGATGCTCAAGAGGCTGTACTTAGAGGAGCACAGAGATCTCAGAGGAACGTCAAGCTGGAGGAGATAGGGAGGGGCAAGGCCATAGGAGGGATTTGCAAACAGGGATTTGTTACCAGCCCAGCTGATGTTAACACTAGACAAGTAAGATCCCAGAGTGAAACTTGGCTTGATAGATCCTAATGTCTTATTAGAAACCATGGAGGAAAGTTACTGAACAAATTCATGGAATCTGATGAACTTTTAACACAACGAATAAAACATTTATTAAGAAAGGAAAGTGAATTATATTACACCAGGCAAAAAGGTTGGAAAGATCTCAATACAAACAGAAGATGACGATTCAAATTCATGCTATTCCTTTACCACTCACTTGACACACAAAGGCTTCTCGCTTGGGAATGACACAGTTGCAAACTGTTTCCTTCCAGTGAATTCCCGAGCATTCACTTGATGCTTCTCACCCGACCTGTATCTCTCCCTGAGACACCCAAAAACGGCATTCTAAACTCAGTCTTCCAGTAGCACTCCTGCTAAACTGATCACTTTACTGAGTTCTATAATTGACTATTCAGTCAACTACTGTCCCAATAGCCTTGTAATGCTTTCTTCTCAGACAGATGAAAATCCTTGTCTTCACTCTCTGACACACACTGAACTCTCTCTCTTGTCTTATCTCTGTGACTGTATCCCTGGACCACTGTAGGCAACAGTAAAGTTTTTTCTACTTTGTGTTTTCCTGCCCACAATCACTAAACTTTTAACCCATCTCTTTACCTTCAGGAGTTGTAAAACCTCATTAAAAATGCATATATACAAATGACCATTTTACCTTTCTCAACACACAAATATATATTCAACTTAAAAATGATACATTGTTCATAACAGCTAAGATAAAATTGAGCATTGCTAGATTGGGAGCCAATGTAGATCACTGAGCCACTGAGATGCACAAGGATGTTTGACACATGGGAACACCACCTTCTGCAAGTTCCCCTTCAGCCACTCACCATCCTGATTTGGAAATATATCGCCGTTCCTTCACTGTCACTGGGTCAAAGTCCTAGAACTCCCTCCCTAACAGCACTGTGGGTGTACCTACACCACGGACTGCAGCGGTTCAAGAAGGCAGCTCATCACCACCTTCTCAAGGGCAATTAGGGATGGGAAATAAATGCTGGAATTGCCAGCGGCACTCACATCCTGTTAATAAATTTTTAAAAAGGATGATGGGTGAACAGGACTTGGTGTGAGTCAGGATATGGGCAGCAAAGTTTTGGGTGAGCTCAAGCAGATGTAGGGTGCAAGATGAGAGGACAATCAGGAGAAAGTTGGAATAGTCTCCGCCCGAACTACACCATCCCCCATTGCCCCCACCCACCCCTCCGCCATACCCTGGTAGCACTGACACTCACCAGGGTCTGGAAAGCTCCATACTTCATTAAGTCATTGTCCAGATCTCGATACGTCATCACTCGGTTTACCTGAATGCTGAGAAAAGGAGATGGGATTTAAGCTTATTTGCTGTATAGAGTTATTTTAAGTTACTGCTCCCCTATTTAGTATATCCTGTCAAGCTCTGTGAGTGATATGCTGTCTGAAGTTGGTGCAGTTTTCAATATTGGGTGGGGTTGGGTGGAGTGATGGTGGGAGGTTTCTAGCTAGTTTTCAGGTAATATTCATTAGAATGCAAACACTTCCTCGATCGCTCATCAATCCCACCACAGTCTATTATTCCAATCCCATTCCAACCCAGCTCCCTCACTCCAATCCCACCCCAGCCTCACATTCCAACCTCACCGCATGACATCCCATCTCCACATTTCAATCCCAATCCATCCCAAATTACCTAATTCCACCCCAGGCTCTCACTCCAACCCCTCTTCTGCCTTAATGCCAATTCCTGAAGGTTTAATCACGTGACCTCCAGCTCCACCTGTCCCATCCCCACACTCCTTCCATTGGCCATTGCAACATGTCCATTGTCTCAATATTCCCCTTCCCCAGCCAATGAAAAAGCTTATAAATTCTGTTTTTTTGTTTGGATGAAATATGAGCCATATGTTCCTAGCTCCAATATTTTTATAACTAAGAAATGAAAAAAAAACCTGAATTTCTTCCTGACATATGAATTAGGAGCAGAAGTAGGCCATTTGGCTCCTTGAGCCTGCTCCGCTATTCAATAAGATCATGGCTGATCTGATTGTGGCCTCAACTGTACTTTCCTGCCTGACTCGCAATCCCCTTTGACTTCCTTGTCAATCAAGAATCTATCAAACTCAGCCTTAAAAATATTCAATGACCCTGCCTTCACTGCTCCCTGAGGAAGAGAATTCCACAGACCAACTCGCTCTGAGAGAGAAAAATTCTCATCTCTGTCTTAAAAGGAAGACCCCCTCTTTTTTAATCTGTGTCCCCGAGTTCTAGTCTCTCCCACAAGGGGAAACATCCTTTTAGCATCCACCCTGTCAAGTCCCCTCAGGATCTTATATGTTTCAATAAGACCACCTCTCGTTCTTCCAATGGATAAAGGCCCAGCCTAGCCAACCTTTTCTCATAGCATAATTCCCCTATCTCAGGAATCAGTCGAGTGAACCTTCTCTGAACTGCTTCCAATGTACTTATATCCTTTCTTAAATAAGACCAAAACTGCACACAGTACCCCAGATATGGTCTCATCAATGCCATGTCCTATTGTAGCAAAACATCCCTACTTTTATATTCTATCCCCCTTGCAATAAATGCTAATATTGCATTTGCCTTCCTAGTCACTTGCTGTACCTGCATATTAACTTTTTGTGATTCATGTACCAGGACACCCAGATCCCTCGGTATGGTATGATTTTTCTCAGTTTGCTCACAGCAGTGTCGAGGAGAATCTGGGACAATATTGGCGGATTAGTGACCCCGAACTCTAATCCCAAAGTTCAGCATTCCTTTTTCCCCATTCACACTGATTGTCCAACCCAGCATGCCCCAATCCTCACCCAGAACCAACCCCCACCAACACTGACCCCCATCCTCACCCAGAACCAACCCCGCCCACACTGACCCCCAACCCCGCTCACACTGATCCCCAACCCCACCCACACTGACCCCCAACCCCCACTGACCCCCATCATCACCCACATTTACCCCAACACCCACCACACTGACCCCCATCCCCACCCACACTGGCCCCCATCCCCACCCATACTGACCCCCAAGCCCCAGCCACACTGACCCACAACCCCCACTGATCCCCAACCCCCACCCACACTCACCCCCATCCCCAGCCACATTGACCCCCACCCACACCCTGAACCAACCCCCACCACACTGACCCCCATCCCCACCCACACTGGCCCCCATCCCCACCCACACTGACCCCCAAGCCCCAGCCACACTGACCCACAACCCCCACTGATCCCCAACCCCCACCCACACTCACCCCCATCCCCAGCCACATTGACCCCCACCCACACCCTGAACCAACCCCCACCACACTGACCCCCATCCCCACCATGAACTAACCTCACCTTTGAACCAGTGCTTACCTGGGGGGGGCTGCCACCTGCATGGCAAGATCCTCCTCCTGCACTTCCTCCAAGTCCGGGATAACAGGAATATCTGGAGCAGGGTTAGAATACACAACCAGTAAGTGCTCCACATGGGGCTGAATAGCAGGGTGAGTGACACAGGCAGCGAGTTCACACTCAGCCATCCTCCCATAGCCCAAAGCTTATATGAGAAACGAGACAGCATGTTGCATGGCTATTCAATGTTGGCTACCTCATTCCTACCTTCATGGAAAATGTACATTTCACACGTGTGTATTTGGGCATGTGCTTACACGCACACTGACCTGTACAACACCTGGGTGTTCACTCTCTCTCTCTCTCCGACCTTCTCAGCAGTCCCAGACCTCATTCAGGCTGCATTTTCTATTCATCACACTGTGACACTGATGCCAGTTACAAGCCCCCAGTCCCCAACTGACAGGCTTAGGAGAGAACCACATACACACAACTGTTATTTTGACTCAGTTGGCAGCATGTTCCGCCATTTCGTAAGCAGAGTGATGGTCAGAGTGTCAGTACTGAGGGAGTGCTGCACTGTCAGAGTGTCAGTACTGAGGGAGTGCTGCACTGTCGGAGGGTCAGTACTGAGGGAGTGCTGCACTGTCGGAGGGTCAGTACTGAGGGAGTGCTGCACTGTCGGAGGGTCAGTACTGGGGGAGCGATTCACTGTCGGAGGGTCAGTGCTGAGGGAATGCTGCACTGTCAGAGGGTCAGTACTGAGGGAGTGCGCACTGTCGGAGGGTCAGTACTGAGGGAGTGTGCACTGTCGGAGGGTCAGTACTGAGAGAGTGCCGCACTGTCGGAGGGTCAGTACCGAGGGAGTGAGCACTGTCGGAGGGTCAGTACTGAGGGAGTGCCGCACTGTCGGAGGGTCAGTACTGAGGGAATGCTGCACTGTCGGAGGGTCAGTACTGAGGGAGTGCGCACTGTTGGAGGGTCAGTACTGAGGGAGTGTGCACTGTCGGAGGGTTAGTACTGGGGGAGTACGCACTGTCGGAGGGTCAGTACTGGGGGAGCGATTCACTGTCGGAAGGTCAGTCCTGAGGGAGTGCCGCACTGTCAGAGGGTCAGTGCTGAGGGAGTGCGTACTGTCGGAGGGTCAGTACTGGGGGAGCGATTCACTGTCGGAGGGTCAGTGCTGAGGGAGCGCTGCACTGTCAGAGGGTCAGTGTCGTGGGTGCATTGCACTAATGGAGAGTCAGTGCTGACAGAGCGCTGTACTGTCATAGAGGCAGTAATGAGGGAGCACTGCATTGTTGCAGGGTCAGTACTGAGGGAATATTGCACATTCACACGGGCAGTATCGAGGGAGTGCTGCACTGCTAGCGGGTCAGTACTGAGGGGGAGCTGCACTGTCAGAGAGTCAGTACTGAGGGAGAGCTGCACTGTCAGAGGGTCAGTACTGAGGGAGAGCTGCACTGCTAGAGGGTCAATACTGAGGGAGAGCTGCACTGTCAGAGGGTCAGTACTGAGGGAGAGCTGCACTGTCAGAGGGTCAGTGCTGAGGGAGAGCTGCACTGTCAGAGGGTCAGTACTGAGGAAGTGCCACACTGTTGCAGAGTTGGAATGTGACGGAGTGGGTGACGGTTGAGTGTGACGAAGTGAGTATGAGGAACTGAGTATGAGGATGTGAATGTGAGGAACTGTTTGTGAAGGCGTATGTTTTATTTTTATTCGTTCATGGGATAACAGTGTCGCTGGCTGGGCCAGGATTTATTTCCCATCCCTAATTGCCCTTGAGAAGGTGGCGGTGAGCTGTCTTCTTGAACCGCTGCAGTCCATGTAGTATAGGTACACCCACAGTGCTGTTAGGGAGGGAGTTCAAGGGTTTTGACCCAGCGACAGTGAAGGAACGGCCGATATATTTCCAAGTCAGGATGGTGAGTGACTTGGAGGGGAACTTCCAGGTGGTGGTGTTCCCATGTATCTGCTGCCCTTGTCCTTCTAGATGGTAGTGGTTGTGGATATGGAAGGTGCTGTTTAAGGAGACTTGGTGAATTCTGCAGTGCATCTTATAGATGGTACACACTGCTGCTACTGTGCGACGGTGGTGGTGGGAGTGAATGTTTGTGGATGTGGTGCCAATCAAGTGGGCTGCTTTGTCCTGGATGGTGTCAAGCTTCTCAAGTGTTTTGGGAGTTGCACTCATCCAGGCAAGTGGGCAGTATTCCATCCCACTCCTGACTTGCTCCTTGTAGATGGTGGACAGGCTATGGGGAGTCAGGAGATGAGTTACTTGCCCCAGGATTCCCAGCCTCTGACCTGCTCTTGTAGCCACAGTATTTATATGGCTGGTCTAGTTTAGTTTCAGGTCAATGGTAACCCACAGGATATTGATATGGGGGATTCAGTGATGGTAATGCCATTGAATGTCAAGGGGCTATTCTTAGTTTCTCCCTTGTTGGAGAATGTAATTGCCTGGCACTTGTGTGGCATGAGTGTTACTTGCCACTTGTCAGCCCAAGCCTGGATATTGTCCAGGTCTTGCTGCATTTGAACATGGACTGCTTCAATATCTGAGGAGTTGCGAATGGTGCTGAACATTGTGCAATCATCAGCGAACATCCCCACTTCTGACCTTATGATGGAAGGAAGGTCATTGATGAAGCAGCTGAAGATGGTTGGGCCTAGTACACTATCCTGAGAAACTCCTGCAGTGATGTCCTGGAATTCAGGTGATTGACCCCCAACAACCACAACCATCTTCCTTTGTGCTAGGTATGACTCCAACCAGTGGAGAGTTTTCCCCGATTCCCATTGACTCCAGTTTTGCTAGGACTCTGTGATGCCACACTCGGTCAAATGCTGACTTGATGTCAAGGGCAGTCACTCTCACCTCACCTTGGGAGTTCAGCTATTTGTCCAATTTGAGCCAAGGCTGTAATGAGGTCAGAAGCTGAGTGGCCCTGGCGGAACCCAAACTGAGCGACAGTGAGCAGGTTATTGCTTAGCAAGTGCCGCTTGATAGCACTGTTGATTTCCCCATTACTTTGCTGATGATGGAGAGTAGACTGATGGGGCGGTAATTGTCCGGGTTGGATGTGTCCTGCCTTTTGTGTACAGGACATACCTGGACAATTTTCCACATTGCTGGGTAGATGCCAGTGTTGTAGCTGTACTGGAACAGCTTGACTGGGGGTGTGGCAAGTTCTGGAGCACAAGTCTTCAGTGCTATTGCCAGCATAATGTCAGGGCCCATAGCAATCGCACTATCCAGTGCCTTCAGTCATTTCCTGATATCACGTGGAGTGAATCGAATTGGCTGAAGACTGGCATCTGTGATGCTGGGGACCTCTGGAGGAGGCCGAGATGGATCATCCACTCGGCACTTCTGGGTAAAGATTTTTGCGAATGATTCAGCCTTATCTTTTGCACTGATATGCTGGGCTCCCCCATCATTGAGGATGGGGTATTTGTGGAGCCTCCTCCTCCAGTGAGTTGTTTAATTGTCCACCACCATTCTCGGCTGGATGTGGCAGGACTGCAGAGCTTAGATCCGATCTGTTGGTTGTGGAATTGCTCAGTTCTGTCTATCACTTGCTGCTTATGCTGTTTTACACGCAAGTAGTCCTGTGTTGTAGCTTCACTGGGTTGACACCTCATTTTTAGGTATCCCTGGTGCTGCTCCTGGCATGCCCTCCTGCACTCTTCATTGAACCAGTGTTCATCTCCTGGCTTGATGGCAATGGTAGAGTGGGGGACATGCCGGGCCATGTGGTTACAGATTGTGGTTGAGTACAATGCTGCTGCTGTTGATGGCGCAGTGTCTCATGGTTTCCCAGTCTAAAGTTGGTAAATCTGTTCAAAATCTATCCCGTTTGGCACGGTGGTAGTGCCACACAATATGAAGGTGGCTATCCTCAATGTGATGACGGAACTTTGTCTCCACAAGGACTATGCGATGGTCACTCCTACCGATACTCTCATGTACAGATGCATCTGTGGCAGGCAGGCTGGTGAGGATGAGGTCAAGTATGTTTTTCCCTCTTGTTGGTTCCCTCACCAGCTGCCACAGATCCAGTCGAGCAGCTATGTCCTTTAGGAATTGGCCATCTCAGTCTGTATTGGTGCTACCAAGCCATGTATACCAGTATACCACTGTGCCGCCACCTCTGCTGGGTCTGTCCTGCTGGTGGGACAGGACATACCCAGGAATGGTGATGGTAGTGTCTGGGACATTGTCTGTAAGGTATGATTCCGTGAGTATGACTATGTCAGGCTGTTACTTGACTAGCTTGTGACATAGTTCTCCCAATTTTGGAACTAGCCTCCAATTGTTAGTAAGGAGGACTTTGCAGGGTCAACAGGATGAGTTTGCCATTTCTGGTGCCTAAGTCGATGCAGGGTGGTCCGTCCGGTTCCATTCCTTTTAGACTTTCTAGCGGTTTGATACAACAGTATCTTACTGGGCCATTTCAGGGGGCATTTAAGAGGCAACCACATTATTGTGTGTCTGGAGTCACATGTAGGCCAGACCAGGTAAGGAGAGCAGATTTCCTTCCCTGTGTTGGAGCTTCACCAGCTTGACACTTCTTTTTTTAGGTATGCCTAAACAATCAACAGTGATTTCATGGTCATCATTAGACTTTTAATTCCAGATGTTTATTGAATTCAAATTTCACCATCGGCCATGCTGGGATTTGAACCCAGGTCCCCAGAGCATTATCCTGGGTCTCTAGATTACTAGTCCAGTGACAATGCCACTATGCCATCACTTCCCCTATATGAGGGAGTGAGTGAGTGAGTGAGTGAGAGTAGTGAGTGTGTGTGTGAAGGAGTGTGTGTCTGTGTGTGAGGGAGTGTGTGTGTGAGGAAGTGTGTGTGTGTGTGAGAGAGTGTGCGTATGTGAGGGAGAGTGTGTGTGTGAGAGAGAGAGGGAGTGTGTGTGTGAGAGCGTGTGTGTGTGAGCATGTGTGTGTGAGCATGTGTGTGTGTGAGCGTGCGTGTGTGTGAGCGTGTGCTTGTGAGGGAGTACATGTGAGGGAGTGCATGTGAGGGAGTGCATGTGAGGGAGTGTGTGTGAGGGAGTGTATGTGAGGGAGTGCGTGTGAGGGAGAGCGTGTGTGCGAGGGAGAGCGTGTGTGCGAGGGAGAGCGTGTGTGCGAGGGAGAGCGTGAGTGTGAAAGAGGGAGAGTGTGTGTGTGAGAGAGGGAGTGTGTGTGTGAGAGAGGGAATGTGTCTGTGAGGGAGAGTGTGCGTGTGAGGGAGTGTGTGTGTGTGAGGGAGTGTGTGTGTGAGAGAGGGAGAGTTTGTGTGAGAGAGGGAGAGTTTGTGTGAGAGAGGGAGAGTGTGTGTGAGAGAGGGAGAGTGTGTGTGAGAGAGGGAGAGTGTGTGTGAGAGAGGGAGTGTGTGTGTGAGAGAGAGGGAGTGTGAGTGTGAGAGAGAGGGAGTGTGTGTGTGAGAGAGAGGGAGTGTGTGTGTGAAGGAGTGTGTGTGTGTGTGTGTGAAGATGTGAGAGGGTGCAATTGCAGAGGACAAAGGAGTGATAGTTCAGAGTCGCTCCAGTTATTGATCAAAACCCTGACACGTGTCTGTATTGATTTTAAAATGTTTGACAATTGTTTTTTTTTACATTCTGCTTTGTTTAAAGGAAGAAATCAGAAAGCTGCCGAGTCTGATTGCATCAAACTGAGCAAGCTGCGAGGGGCTCAGAGCAGAGGCGATGTTTGCTAACTGAAGCCAATGTTAAATAGGGAAAGATTGGTGATTTGGCCTTTGGCAGGATTCATCTGTGTGCAGGAGGCACAAGGCCAGGGCAACACACACACACACCCACACCCACCTGCATGACTCTGACATTCTGGCCTTCCATTTACAAAGGACCTTGTTCAGCAAATCTCTTCCCCATGGAACATGCATCACATTTATTGGGTCTGTCAGCCCAGCTTCAAAACCCATGCTGCCCAGCAGCATGTCGTTTTAATTGGGCTCTTTCACTCAGCAAGTCACACACGTACAGAGGGTGAAGGCACAAAATGGCCACATCAGGATGCCTTCCCCTTTCACAGCACACACTGAGTCCCTGCTGACAGATGAGAAGTAACACTCTTTGAAGCGACAGATTGCTTTAGCAGTAACCACAGGGGCAGGGAAGGTGTTTACAAACAGGAGTCCAAGCATCAGAAACTAACTAACAGCGCTGAGCAGAGAGCAAACAGTCCTCGGCAGTTAATGTGTGCAGAGAAATCTGGTGACAGGCGTCACAGGGGAGGTGCAGCGCCCTGATCGGTGATGTGCTCGCCCCGTAATGGGAAATGGATTTTGGAAAATGGAAAAATCAACTGTTTATGTGCAGTAAATGTTCCCATTTACAACAGGTTAAGAGCAAGTGAGTCACCAGCACTCCCCTTCCCTGAAAGGCAACGTGACGATCAACAGACTTCCTTGCACAGCCAGTGATCCTGGGGACGGACGGCATCAAGAAACGCCCAACAGCTCAAAATCTATAACTGCAAGGGAGGTCCACCTCATCCCAACTTTACAGATCTCTACACTGTCCCCATCAAACACTCCCAGGACAGGTACAGCACGGGGTTAGATACAGAGTAAAGCTCCCTCTACACTGTCCCCATCAAACACTCCCAGGACAGGTACAGCACAGGGTTAGATACAGAGTAAAGCTCCCTCTACACTGTTCCCATCAAACACTCCCAGGACAGGTACAGCACGGGGTTAGATACAGAGTAAAGCTCCCTCTACACTGTCCCCATCAAACACTCCCAGGACAGGTACAGCACGGAGTTAGATACAGAATAAAGCTCCCTCTACACTGTCCCCATCAAACCCTCCTAGGGCAGGTACAGCATGGGGTTAGATACAGAGTAAAGCTCCCTCTACACTGTCCCCATCAAACACTCCCAGGACAGGTACAGCATGGGGTTAGATACAGAGTAAAGCTCCCTCTACACTGTCCCCATCAAACACTCCCAGGACAGGTACAGCACAGGGTTAGATACAGAGTAAAGCTCCCTCTACACTGTCCCCATCAAACACTCCCAGGACAGGTACAGCACGGGGTTAGATACAGAGTAAAGCTCCCTCTACACTGTCCCCATCAAACACTCCCAGGACAGGTACAGCACGCGAGATACGGTGTAAAGCTCCAACCCCACAATCTACAGGAACTCAATGTAAGATAAAGGATTGCCATTTGAAGCAAAGATGAACGATGGTGACGTCACCAGTGTATTGCGGCTATGATCATGGGTTCAGGGTGATAGCAGTGCTGAGCCTCAGGTACAATCAACTTCAATGCAACTTCAGCTCCTGCACCTCAGAATCTGAGTTCCCCCAATGTGAGGAAGCCCCAAATTCTCCAGCTCCATGTCTGCCTGTATCCAGCGCTTGATCTCATCAAATCTCTTCATCACTCGAATTTAGCACTTCAGCCCCACACTTGACACAAGTGTCATTGCTCGCTCCGAAGACAGATGCCTTGTGTTAGACGCCAGCCAATTTGCATCAGGTCACAAATTTAAATCTCATTCCGACCCACTTTATGAAAAGCTCTCTTCGATTCCTTCCTTGATTGTAGCACCAGCCCCTCCCCCACCCCCCCCCCCAACATCTATCAAATGGAACGAGGCAACACAGTACCAGCAGCTCAAAACAGAGAAGAAAATTCCATTTCACAACATATTGATTGATATATAGCAGTGCCTTATCAGTAAATACGCAGCAAATTAAAGTGTGGAAATGACGTGCTCTCGATCGTAATGTGTTATTTGGAGGATGTATTCAGCTGCTTGCAACTTATTTTCCCCTGTTGATACAGAGAGAAAATTGAACAATTATATCTAACTCTGGCACTATCAGCTTTGCCAGATTGCTCTGCTATGTTTAATAAGGGCAACCGAACCCCTGGTGAACATCACATCGAAAAGCTCACCTCCGCCATCATCTGAATCCTCAGGGCTCCTGGGCCTGAGCCGGCTGCTGGGGTGGGGATAGAGAGTGAAGAGGCAGAGTGAGATTAGAATCATACAGGCACAGGCACCTGTGTCCAGGCTGCCCTTCAACACAACTGCACTTGACAGAAATTAATCCCTTCAAACAGCAGCAGCCTAACCGATCACTCAAACTCATCAGTCACTCTCGTAGTGATTCGCTCTCAGTCACTCTCATCCTGACTTCCTGTCCATCATTCCCGCAATGATTCCCTGTCAGTCATCCTCACATCAAGACCCTGCCAGTCACTCTAACACCCACAAACCCACTCCCTGCCAGTCACACTCAAAGTTACGCCCCGTCAGTTAGTCTCACACTTACGCACTGACACTCTTGCACTGAGTTCTGGTTGGTCACTCTTGGATGATTCCGTCAGTCACTCGCGCACTGACAACCTTTCGGTCAGTCTCGCACCGCCTCCCTCTCGGTCACTCTCGCACCGCCTCCCTCTCGGTCACTCTCGCACCGCCTCCCTCTCGGTCACTCTCGCACCGCCTCCCTCTCGGTCACTCTAGCACCGACACCCTTTCGGTCACTCATGCACCGTCACCCTCTCGGTCACTTTTGCACCACCTCCCTCATTCACTTTTGCACTGAATCCCTGTTGGTCAGTTTCGCAGTGACTCCCTGTAGGCCACTCTCACACTGGCACCCTGTCTGTCACTCTTGCATTTGAGATCCTGTTGATCACTATCCCATTAATGCCCAATCGGTTGATTCAATGCTGGTCTCTCTTGCACTGAGATCCCATCATCCACTCTCACACTGACTCCATCGGTCACCCTTGCGCTGTGACCCTGTCAGTCACCCTTGCGCTGTGACCCTGTCAGTCACCCTTGCGCTGTGACCCTGTCAGTCACCCTTGCGCTGTGACCCTGTCAGTCACCCTTGCGCTGTGACCCTGTCAGTCACCCTTGCGCTGTGACCCTGTCAGTCACCCTTGCGCTGTGACCCTGTCAGTCACCCTTGCGCTGTGACCCTGTCAGTCACCCTTGCGCTGTGACCCTGTCAGTCACCCTTGCGCTGTGACCCTGTCAGTCACCCTTGCGCTGTGACCCTGTCAGTCACCCTTGCGCTGTGACCCTGTCAGTCAGCCTTGCGCTGTGACCCTGTCAGTCACCCTTGCGCTGTGACCCTGTCAGTCACCCTTGCGCTGTGACCCTGTCAGTCACCCTTGCGCTGTGACCCTGTCAGTCACCCTCGTGCTGTGACCCTGTCAGTCACCCTCGCGCTGTGACCCTGTCAGTCACCTTTGCGCTGTGACCCTGTCAGTCACCCTCGCACTGTGACCCTGTCAGTCACCCTCGCACTGTGACCCATTGTGGGTGTTTTCACAGAGTGGAGTCTGACTGTGCTCAACATGGATCAGCTAGAAAGGGGGGGGGGAGGGCGGCAAGGAGGGGCGGGGGCCAAGGAGCAGGGGTAGGAGGAGTGGGGGGAGGAAGGGCCGGGGGAGGAAGGATGCAGGCGAGTAAGGGGCGGGCCAACAGAGAAGGAATATTAGCCAAGGCGTCAGGGAGAACAGCCCTGCTCTTCTTCTTCTGCCTTGGGATCTTTTACATCTACCTGAGGGGACAGGTTGAGCCTTTGGCTTTTGTCTCGTTTGAAAGATGGCATTCCCTCAGTACTGTACAGGAGGGTCTGCGGTGATATCTGTGCTCAAGTTAAGGAGTGGAACTTGAATCCAAGACCTTCCAACTCAGAGGCAAGTGTGCTACCCATTTGAACTATGGCTGGCACTGAAAGTGAGAGAGAGAGAGAGAGAGAGACAGAGAGAGAGAATTACGCAGACAGAGAGATGCTCACACAGACAGAAGATAGACAGGAGGATAGTGACAGTGAGAGAGTGAGAGAAGAAGAGAGAAAAAGAGGGCTAGGCAGCTAGGGACAGAGAGTGAGAGAGGCAGAGAATGACAGAGAATGAGATAGATGGAGAGACAGAGAGTGAGAAGAGAGAGACAGAGACAGAGGGGGATTCAAAAAGGCAGAGAATTGAGATAGGGTGTGAGGAAGCGAGAGAGAGACAGGCAGACAGAAAGAGGGGAGAGAGACAGGGAATGAGAGTGAGACAGACAGTGTGTGTGGATGATAGTGAGTGTGTGTAAGTGATGGAGCCTCCTTATGGAACCTTGTGTTTGAGAGGGATGATTAACCCAGGAGATGCAAGTCCAGCTGTTTTCAGTGACTGCAGTCTGCAGCCCAATGTGAGTGATGGATCTCAACCTGTTCCCAACTCAGAAGATGGATATTGAGAACAGACAATAATCCAACACAATCAGTTGGAAAACTTACTCCTCGATCTCTTCTGTTACTTTGCGTCCTGACCTGCAATCAGAAAACAGGACTTGGTGTCATTAACTCCAACAGGACCGGGTGAATATTAACACAAACAGGGCCAGAGTCACATTAGCAAAAATAGGTCTGGGTGAACATTAACATAAATGGGACCAGGGTCACAATAACACGAATTGGATCAGCAGGTTGGGTGGGGGGGGTGGGCCACATTAACGCAAACAGGATCAGCGGGAGTCACCACATAAACACAAACAGGGCCATGGTCACAATAACACAAAACATGACAGGCAGGGTCACATCAACCCAAACAAGGCCAGAGTAAATAGATCAATAGAAAGCTAATTGCAATAGTGTTGTGATTTTTCAGCCCTGTCTTTGTGGCAGGCTGTTCAGAATGCTGAGATTTTAGGTGGGAGAAAACAAGCAAGGTTCTGTCCAAATGGAACAGTTTTCTGTTTGGCAGTTTTTGAACAGATCCTGGTGTTGAAGCAGGTCTCTGAGAATACAGCAGAGACTGTGTTTCTATGCGTGTTATGCAGTTGGAAAAAGAGCAGAAGATAGGAAGGGCAAGGGATTGTGGATTGGACAAGAAAATTGCTGCTGTTTCAGTGCTGCCAGCACCCACCAGACCATTTAAAGGGATTGGAGAAAGGAGTCTCTGAAGATTTGTGCCATGAGGGTGTATATAAAATCCTGAATGGTCTTGACAAGGTGGTCATGAAAAGGATGTTTCCTCTTGTGAGTGAGTCCAGAACTAGGAGGCAGTGTTTTGTAGTGTTTCAAAATTAGGGGTGGCCCTTATAGGACACAGATGAGGAGAATTATTTTCTCTCAGAGGGTTGTGCGACTTTGGAACTCTCTGCCTTTGAAGGTGGTAGAAGCAGGGTCACTGAATATATTAAAGGCGGAAGTAGATAGATTCTTGCTAGGCAAGGAATCAAAGGTTATCGGGGGTAGATGGGAATGTGGAACTCGAAACACAAACAGATCAGCCATGATCTTATTGAATGGAGGAGCAGAGGGGCTGAATGGCCTACTTCTGCTCTTATTCTGTATGTTCGCATGTTTCGTATGTTTGTATGGCTGTTGTGGCCGAAGTGAAAGAGAGTTTGCAGATGTGTGCCTTGTTGGTGGTAACCGTGTCCAGGGACTTCAGGTGGAATATAGCCACTGGTGAATAAGGCTTAAGAGCCAAAATAATTGGGTGGGAAGTGAGAGATCCTACAAAATGGAGCCACGTTAGAATGACTGTGAGATTGCATGTGGTGCCACATTTGTGTGGGATGTATTGCAAATGCATCGAACTACGTGAAGTGTTTCTTTGTTGTGTTGACTATTTAAAGTGATATTTACCTCTTTGTTTGAAATATGCTTTGAATGTTAATTGATGTTTAAATTGTATTGATTTTATTTGGTTTGTTACAGTAAAAGTTTTAAAAAGTGAAATCTTGTCCAACAGTTTTCCTTCTGTTGGTGTAGTAGGGATTCCTGTCTTTTAAAAGTTATCAGTCTCTGCAAGGAGCAGGGTGTGAGGAAATGTAGGCGAGGTAGCTGTGGGAGTCATTGGGCTTACAGAGAGTATTGGTTAATATCTTTTCTCCAGATATAGAAACAGAGAAGTAAAGAAGGCGAGGGATTGGAGATGAACCATGCGAAGGTAACAGAAGGCAGGAAATTGGAAACAAAGTGAATGAAACTTCTTGCGAGAGCAGGACACAGGACCGAAAGAGTCATCAATGTACCGGAAAAAGGGGTAAGGGAGGGTCCCCAAGTAGGATTGGAACAAGAAACGTTCCACATCTCCCACAAAAAGGAAGACATAGCTAGGATCCACATGGGTACCCATGGCAACACCTTTTATTTGGAGGAAGTGAGTAGAGTTAAAGCAGAAGTTGTTCAGTGACAAAGCAAGTTAAGCCAGGTGGAGGAGGATGGTGGGACTTCTGTTTAAGGAAGAAGCACAGAGCTCTCCGATCGTCCTGGAGGGGATTGGAGGAGTAGAGAGACAGGACACCCATGGTGCAAAGGAGTTGGTTAGGGCCAGGATATTGAAACTGTTAAAGTGATAGAAAACATTGGAAGAGTCAAGGAAAAAGACTGGATGAGATTTTAAGATAAGAAGACATCATTTCAGTGGGGCAGAAACAGGCTGAAACATTGGCAGCAACAAAAACAAAATAGCTGGAAAAACTTAGCAGGTCTGACAGCATCCGCGGAGAGGAAGACAGTTAAAGTTTCGAGTCCGTATGACTCTTCATCAGAACTAAGGAAATATTGAAATGAGGTGAAACATAAGCTGGTTGAGGGGGGTGGGACAGGTAGAGCTGGATAGAGGGCCAGTGATAGGTGGAGGCAAAGGAGAGATTGCCAAAAGTGTCATAGACAAAAGGACAAAGGGGTGTTGATGGTGGTGATATTAGCTGAGAAATGTGCTAATGGTGACATTAAGGGTAGAAAGCAGGACGAGCAAGTGACAGATAGCCCTAGTGGGGGTGGGGTGGGGGGAAGGGATCGAAATAGGCTAAAAAGTGGAAGGCACTGAAACATGGGCAGTCCTGTTTGTGGAGTTTGGGGAGGAGGTACAAATGGGCTGTTCGAAGTTAGGGAGGCCAAGAGGCAGAAAGCTATGGAAGGAAGACCTCAAGAGGTGATGAGATCAGTTATAGTCCTGGAAACAATGGCTTGATGTTTGGTGGTAGGGTGATGGCAGGTGTCAGAGAGTTGGCATTCAGCCTCTGGTAGGTTGAGGTCAATACGCCAACTAACAAGAGCACCAACTTCTCAGCAGGCTTGATGATGATGTTAGGGTTGGGCCTGAGAGGAGGGAGTGCTGCAGGTTCAGGAGGAGACAGGTTAGAGGAAGTGAAGAAAGCAGAGAAAATGAGATGCTCAATGTCACACTTATAATTCTCGATGAAAGGATGCCGAGATGGAAAGAGACCAGAGGGAGAGATCCAGATTGAGGGAGAATAATGATGATGGGTAAAAGGTTCCGCTAAGCAGGCGGGAGTACTCCTGGTCAAAGAAGTGGCAATTGAGGCAAAGGCAACAGAGGAAGAACTGAGCGTCATGCCTAATTCATCGAAAATGTTGATATTGATTCTGCTGATGGGCCTTGGTGGCGACACTCATATCCCATGAATGAATAAAAAGAAGCAAGTAGGGCTTGAAACCATAATCTTCTGATTCAGGAGCTAGAGTGTTATGCACTGAGCCATAGGTGAGACCTTGGGAAACAATATAAGGCTGGAGCTTGTGCTGAGTGGCTGTGGGTGAGGGCTGATGTCCCTTTAGACAGGAAACAAGTAAAGTTGAGGGTTAAATGAAAAAAGCAAATTTAAAAAACCCAGAATGAAATTGTCCTGATATCACGACCCACTTAAAAGATTTAGAATGAAAAACAATCGTTGCTGAATCGGTGATGTGAAGAGTTAATTAAAGTGACAGTTGCAGTCTGGGCTGCCTCTCAATTATTCTGTGAACATGTTACCAGCTCTCTCACTGCTGCTTCACTATCTTGTCACCATCCACTGCCGTGACTGACTAAGAAGTGCAAAAATCAAATCAAACTTCTGTCCTTTATCAACCACTTTGTTACCCAGTTTTATAAACACTTCAACTGAAGAAGCTATAGATGTATATGGAGCACTTCAAACATCATTAAACTACATGCAGATTGCTGCTCTCTCTTTTGCACCCCTTAAACTTTCCTACAATGTTTATCCAGGGCAAAGGTAATTGGATACCTCACTACACAATTAACCTTGAAAGACCCTTTCCCTGGATCACTGATCAATACCCTGCATCCACCACACTCTTCAGATAGGACTCTATTCTGTGAGCTCAAGGTTACAGGTCCAAGCTCCCCAACAGGACAACTCCCACCACTTAATGCAAGCTGCAAGTTTCACAATACTCCAGAAAAGGGATTGAACCCAATAGGTCAGCCGTAGCTCAGTTGGTAGCACTTTTGTCTCTGATTCAGACGTTGTGGGTTCATGTCCCATTCCAAAGACTTGAACATAAAATCTGACCTGCGCTCCTGGTGCAGCACCAAGGCAACACTGCCCTGTTGCACATGCCATCCTTTGGTTGAGATGTTAACTGAGGCCTGGTCTGCCCTCTTAAAGAGACATAAAAGATCCCACACACTCTTCAAAGAAGAGTAGGTAAGTTCTCCCTGATGTCCAGGCTAACATTTATCCCTCAATAAACAGCACTGAAACACACTGAAATAAAAACAGAAATTTCTGGAAATACTCAGCAGGTCTGGCAGCAACTGTGGAGAGAGAAAAACAGAATTAACATTTCAGGATGACACTATTCTGATGAAAAGTCATCGATCTGAAACGGTAACTCTGTTTCCCTCTCCACAGGTGCTGCCTGACCTGCTGAGTCTTTACAGCAACTTTTTTTGTTTTTATTTCAGATTTCCAGCTTCCGCAGTATTTAGCTTTCACATTAATGAGTAAAACAGATTGTCTGGTCATTTATCTCATTGCTCTTTGGGGGAGCTTGCTGTGCACAAAACTGCCTGCCATGTTTGTTACATTACAACAGTTATAATACATCAAAAGTGCTTCATTGGCTGTAATGCACTTTGGGGCATTCTAATGATATACAAAGTGTTTCCTTTTTTTTCACTACTTTCTATGTTCCTCAGGATTATCTTCAGTATTGAATGTTGGTGGTTCAGTTGGTATCATTGGTTCAAGTCCCACTCCAGCACAAAAATCAAGGCTGACACTCCAGTACAGCACTGAGGGAGCACTGACTGTCGGTCAACACTGAGGGAATTCCGCACTGTCTGAGGGTCAGTACTGTGAAGCACTGCCCTGTTGGTCAGGACTGAGGGAGCACCACGCTGTTGGAGGGCCAGGACTGAATTAGCACTGCACTGTTGAAGGTTCAGTACTGAGGGAATGCCGCACTGTCGGAAGGTCTTATTGAGCGAATGTTGCATGGTCGGAGGGTCAGTTCTGAGGCGGCGCTGCACTATTGGAAAGTCAGTGCTGACGGAGCACTGCACTGTCGGTGGCTTAGTATTGAGGCAGTGCTGCACTGTAGAGGGTCAGTGCTAAAAAAGTGTTGCACTGTTGGAGGGTCAGTACTGAGGGAGTGCTGCACTGTTGGAGAGTCAGTGCTGAGTGTTAGGAACTAGAGATAATTTAATTAAGTTATATTTGTATTTGTGGGTGTTAGGAACGAGTTTTAGCTTTAATGTTTAAAGTTGATTTGTATTTCTGTTTTTGTAAGTTCAGAAAGGGAGAACTTGAGTTTTAGCTTTACTTTAAAAGATGCCTGCATTTTATTGAGATTTACGACTACTAAGGTAGAAAAAAACTATGCGGTTACCTGGACCCCTGTTGCTAAGCAGAGAGGTCCCACACAGACACAAAGAAACCAAAAGCAGTTTGAGTTCAGTTGGTCAGTGTGCTCCAAGGTTGAAAGCAGCTGTCAGCGGAAGCAGCATAGGAGAGGGACAAATAGCAAGTCCCAAACTAAAGTTCAGCTGCCAGGAGAAGCAGGACACAGGAGAGGGAACTACAGGGAGCAGAACCTAATGGAAAAAAAAGAAAGGCCCAAGAAGCCGTTTAAGTTAAGTCAAAGGTAATGAACAGAAATCTGGAAAAGGTCCTGTTAAGTGAAGTTTAAAGGGAGAAAGCTGCAGGACTCAGACTTAAAGCAAAATAGACTTGCGAGAAGCCAGAAGAACCAAGGAGGCAGACGAAGGTCTGTAACTCTTTACCATGGGCATGTGAAGCAGTGGCATTTTGTTGGCACAGCTGAGCATTTGAGAGAGGGTGCGTGGAAGGCAAAGCTTGAGAGCACGTAGTGATCCAGGAGAGAGTTCTAAATCCTGGAGGTGGATGGACCCTTGTGGAAGGTGTCCGAGAGAAAACGAAATTTGGGAGAAGATTCCAAAGCAAGTTCTTTGAGAGTGGAGATTGGAAACCCTCATGTGAAAGACGGAGTTCAGTGAGACCGGTTGGCTCACAGGGTGACAAACGTCTCGGGGAGTTGATGAGGCATCCGTAGCATCTGTTTGGGGTGGCATCTGTCACTGGGCTCAGATTGCCTGACCGCAGGTCATCTATTGGTTTACATGGGCTGTGTATTTACTGTGAATATTTGAGTATAAGATATCTTTTGTAACTTGTGTTATCCT
This sequence comes from Cetorhinus maximus, assembly GCF_964194155.1. Lineage (NCBI taxonomy): Eukaryota > Metazoa > Chordata > Chondrichthyes > Lamniformes > Cetorhinidae > Cetorhinus > Cetorhinus maximus. Next base: position 1,280,343 of record NC_135896.1, read on the forward strand.
TATGAAACTGTATATATTTGTAAAGGTATAGTTGTGGGAGGAGGAGTATTGTAATATAGTTCATCTTGTTGTTTAATTTATGTTTTGTTCTTTTGTTAAAAGTTCATCAGCTGACTCCTGTGACTCTGTTCAGTAGCTGCCCTCCATGTTTCTAAACAAAAAGTAAAAGTTAGAATCCGCTAAGCCGGGTTCCACCCTGGGATTTGGCTTATCCAGTAGTAACATTAGCTAGGATCATAACAAAGTGGGGACTCGTCTGGGGTTATCGTTTCGGTGGGATCTATGAATCCTTTTAATGAGTACGTGGAGGTACTGAGGTACTGGACATAAGAATTGGAGTTGCTGTGAGATATATTATATGAGTTGGGATTTGAAATGGCTTTGAAGGTTGCCAAGACTTTTTTACAGATGGGAGAAGTAACCCTGACTGGTTTACAGAGATTAACCAAGGGTCAGCTAATGGAGTTGACAGATAAGTTGGAGTTACAATTACCTGTAGGGGTGAGGAAAACAGACATAGTTGAAATAATAGCGCAACATTTGAAAGTGGAAGGGATACCACGTTCTCCAGGGGGTGAGTCAATTGAATTGGCTAAGATTCAGTTGCAAATGAAAAAAAAATTGAATTGGAGGCAAAAGAAAAATAAAAATAAAAGAGAGTTGGAATTGAAAAGGCTAGAGGAAAAGGAAAGAGAAAGGGAGCGAGATAAGATAAGAGAACATGAGCTTCAGAGGGAGAAGTTAGCAATGGAGGAGAGAGAGAAGGAACGAGAAAGGGAATACTGGTTTAAAAGGCTAGACCTTAAAAAAGAGGCCTCAGATGCTGAGGAAGGTCCTGGTGGTGAAACAACCACATCCAAATCAAAGCCTAGTTAAAATTTGTACAAGCCCTCCCAAAGGGATGTAGAGGCATTCTTTATTTCATTTGAAAAGATGGCGAAGCAAATGAAGTGACCAAAAGAGTAGGCTGGTAGGTAGAGCTCATGAGGTGTATGCATCGCTGTCAGAAGAGGTGTCTGTGGAGTATGATGCAGTGAAAAAGGCTATTCTTAGTGCATACGACGAGTTGGTCCCTGAGGCATACAGGCAGAAATTTTGGAATATAACAAAACAGCCTGGACAGACCTATATTGAATTTGAGAGGGTAAAGCAAAGTAATTTTGACTGTTGGATGCAGTCATTAACGGTTGATACAACATATGAAGCTCTTAGAGAAATAATTCTCTTGGAACAATTTAAAGGTTCATTTTCTCCTGTAGTTAGAACCCATGTTGAAGACCAGAGGGTAAAAACAACTAGACAGGCAGCAGAGGTGGCTGACGATTATAAGATAATCCAAAGGTTTAAACCCCTTTTCCTTCATCCCCACAAACCCGAGATGGGTAAAAGGTGGAAAGGTGAAAGGAAGGCAAATAGCCAAGGAAGAGAAGGGACAGTTGGGAATTCCCAGCAAATTCCTCCGTAGACGGGAACAAAAGGTGCTGAGGGTGGAAGTGACATTCGAAGGCCTAAGTGTTTCCATTATAACAAGGTAGGACACATTCTGACTGATTGCTGGAAAATAAATGGTAGGCCTATTGCAGTAGTGGGAAGATCTAAGGAATCCTCAAGAAAGGTATCATCATAAAAGTAAATAGTTGTTAAAACTGTAACAGTAGGAGAGGTGAAACGTGTTCCCTCAGAGCCAACAGGAAAGGGAGATATGGTTCAGGATAGTCCAGCGAATTTTTCTTTGATTACTGGTGAAGGAAGTCAGGCTATGAGAGAGTTTGGATGTTTTGCCTCGAAGGGAGAAATGTTCCCTTACCCCTAAAAACAAAATAAGTAAACAGATTAAAATTTTGAGAGATACAGGGGCAGATCAATCCTTGATGGTGGCTATTGATACAATTTGTGTTCCAGGCAGTTTTAGAAAGGAAAAAGTATTAATAAGAGGTATTAATGAAATTTATGAACCTGTTTCTTTGTGTAAAGTCAACTTACAAAGTCACTTCGTAAGCCGAATTGTTACAGTGGGAATTATTCCTAGATCACCTATTGAAGGGATAGATTTTATTCTGGGTAATGATTTGGCTAGCGGAGACATTAATGTGGTAATGACTCTATTGCAGCAGGCTGTACTGAGAGAGTGCTGCACTGTTGGAGGGTCAGTGCTGCACTGTTGGAGAGTCAGAACTGAGGGAGTACTGCACTGTTGGAGGATCAGTACTGGGGGAGTACTGCACTGTTGGAGGATCAGTACTGAAGGAGTGCTGCACTGTTGGAGGATCAGTACTGAGGGAGTGCTGCACTGTTGGAGGGTCAGTGCTGCACTGTTGGAGAGTCAGTACTGAGGGAGTGCTGCACTGTTGGAGGGTCAGTGCTGCACTGTTGGAGAGTCAGTACTGAGGGAGTACTGCACTGTTGGAGGATCAGTACTGGGGGAGTACTGCACTGTTGGAGGATCAGTACTGAAGGAGTGCTGCACTGTTGGAGGATCAGTACTGAGGGAGTGCTGCACTGTTGGAGGGTCAGTGCTGCACTGTTGGAGAGTCAGTACTGAGGGAGTGCTGCACTGTTGGAGGGTCAGTGCTGCACTGTTGGAGAGTCAGAACTGAGGGAGTACTGCACTGTTGGAGGGTCAGTACTGAGGGAGTGCTGCACTGTTGGAGGATCAGTACTGAAGGAGTGCTGCACTGTTGGAGGATCAGTACTGAGGGAGTACTGCACTGTTGGAGGATCAGTACTGAAGGAGTGCTGCACTGTTGGAGGATCAGTACTGAAGGAGTGCTGCACTGTTAGAGGTGCCATCTTTCGGATGGGACATTAAACTGAGGCCCTTTCAGGTGGATGTAAAAGATCCCCACGGCCACCATTTCAAAGAAGAACAGGGAAGTTATCCCTGGTTTCCTGATTAATACTTAGTGCTCACTCAACATCACAAAAACTAATTATCTGGTCATTATCACATTGTTGTTTGTGGGAATTTGCTGTGAGTAAATTGGCTGTCACATTTCCAACATTCCAACAGTGACTATATTTCAAAAGTGCTTCATTGGCTGTAAAGCCCTTTCAGAGGCCATGCAATCGTGAAAAGTGCTCTATAAATGCAAGTCTTTCAAGTCTTTGTTTTTTAAGGGTTGGTGTTTAGGTTGACGAGCCTGAGTGAGAAGGGAGCTGAGGGAGGGTCAGAACTCCTGGGATAGAATAAGTCAGAGTAACAGACCGTGCCATGAGTCACAATGACAAGTGGGATGCTGGGAGCAGGAAGGGTACATAGAGAGTGAGAAGAATATTCACAAACACTGACTGTGAAGGCATCAAATAAAGAAAAGAGAGGGGGAGAGAGAGAGAGGGGGAGAGGGGAAGAGAGAGAGGGGGGGAGAGAAAGAAAGAGAGAGAGAGAGGGGGGAGAAAGAGAGAGAGAGAGAGAGAGAGGGGGGAGAAAGAGAGAGAGAGAGGGGGGGTGGAGAGCAGGGTGGGAGAGAGAGAGATGAGGGGGAGAAAGAGAGAGACACGAAGAGATAGAGGAACAGGGGAGAAGAGAGAGTGAGACAGGGAGAGAGTAAGATGCGGGGAGGGGAAGAGAGAGAGAGAGAGAGAGCCGGATGCAAAAGGACCTGAGTGAGAGAATGTAGAGCTGCAGTTTGAGAGAGGGGTCACGCAGTGACCAGATTTAATTGCATCTTGGTGATCACTCAACATGGATAGCTGTTTCTTTAAACAATAATGCATTACCGTTCTGGAAAATTACTGTTGACTGTATCTGAAAGGAGGATGCTACGCAGGTGACTGAGACCCATAATATCCCTGCAAGGATATCAGAATCTGTCAGGGCTAAGCCAATACTGCCCTCTGCTGCAAAGTTCCAATAGTTTGTCCGTTAAGAAGGAAACCAATTCATCTTTTACTTTCACATTTGAGCAGATAAATCCTCCAAGCACAGAGCAGAAGCCAAGCCAAGTACTCCCACTCCCAAAAAATCAAGAAAACTTACAGCTCGGGAAGGAGCCATTACATCCATTAAGTCTGTATTGCCTCTTTGGCAGAGATATCCAGTTAGACCCAATGTCCTGCTCTTTCCCCATCATTCTGCAAATCTTCTCATCATTCTGCAAATCTTCTCCTTCAAGTATTTATCCAATTCTCTTTTGAAAGCTGCTGCTAAAACTGCTTCCACTGCCCTCCAAGCAGAGCAATCCAGATCACAACTCACTGTAAAATAAAACATTTGTATCTTTCTTCTGGTTCTTTTACCAATCTCCTTAAATCTGTGTCCCTCTAGCTGCCAACCCTTCCGCCACTGGAAACAGTTTCCATTTATTTACTCTATCAACACCCTTTATTGTTTTGAACACTTTGATCAAATCTTCTCTTAGCCTTCTCTGCTCTAAGTAGAAAAATCCCAGTTTCTCCACATAACTGAATTATCTCTTAAAAGCCACGATTGACCCTGCTTACCCCCACACTCTTGGGCAGCGCATTCCAGATCCAAACCAATCACTATGTAAAAAGTTTCTCGTGTCGCCATTACTTCTTTTGCCAACTGCCTTAAATCTGTGCCTCTTGTTCTCGATCCCTCCACCAATGGGAACAGTTTCTACCTATTGACTCTGTCCAGACCCCTCATGATTTTGAATCTCCTCTCAACCTTCTCTTCTCCAAGGAGAACAGTCCCAGCTTCTACAATCTATCCATCTAACTGAAGTACCTCATCCCTGGAACCAGTCTCATGAATCTTTTCAGCACCTTCTCGATTGCCTTCACATCCTTCCTAAAGTGTGGCACCCAGAACTGGACACAATACTCCAGCTGAGGCTGAGCTCATGTTTTATACAGGTTTAGCAAAGCCTCCTTGCTCTTGTACTCTATGCCCCCAATGATAAAACCCAGGATACTGTATGCTTTATTAACTGCTCCATCAACCTGTCCTACCACCTTCAATGATTTATGCACCTATACACCCAGGTCCCTCTGTTCTGGTGCCCCCTTTAGAATTGTACCTTTGATTTTATATTGCTTATCCCCATTCGTCCCACCAAAATGAATCATTTCACACTTCTCTACATTAAATTTCATTTGCCACTTGTTCACCCCTTACACCAGCCTGTCTATTTGTTATGATCTCCGTAGAGATCGATAACTTTTAAAAAGAGATGAACTTCCCAAATGACCAGTGAAAATATCAAGGACAGGATTTCACATTTTAAGGCCTTTACGGTAACAAACAAGCTAAAATCAGCATAGATTAAACATTATTTAACATGCAGCTGCAGCTAACACGTCAATGACAGAAAAGATACTTTTGCATTAACTAACACCACTGAGAAACATCTTAAAACATTTTTCGCTGAGCACCACACTTCTGGCAGATGTGTAGCATCACAAGGATAAGTCCAATTCACTCCCGGCTCCCCGGCAGGCTCACTTCTCCCATCCACACTAGCTAGCAACTTCCAATATCCTTCAAAAAGCGATCCACACAGCCTGAGTCTCCAAGTTCCCACACCCACCAGCAAGACCCACTTCAGGCACCCCCTGTTCCTTAAATCGCCAAAAGCCCCATTGGTTCTGTTCCCTTCCATTTGATCAAAAAACAAATTCTTACAAGCATCCTGCTGCTCCTCAGTGGTAGTCGCTTTGTCTGTCCACCTCTCTTTCTCTGTCTCAAACAGCCTTTGTCCCCTTTCTGTGAGTTACTGTGTCCAAGTGTGAAAACTGTCACTAGATTTCAATAAGTTTCTGTTTGAGTTTCACCACCCCCCCATGGCAACCAGATCGCATAGGCATGTCTCTGAGCTGGGGTGCTTTTGGAATGCGTCTTGTAAAGTCCAGCGCTCATAACAGTGTCTTTTTGGAGTTTAACACTATCCTTCTCACAGTTCACAATACTTCTAAATTTTGTGTCATCCAGAAATTTTGAAATTGCTGTCTAGGTTATTAATATATATCAAGAAGAGCAGTGGTCCTAACACTAACTCCCTGGGGAACGCTGGTCCTAACACTAACTCCCTGGAGAACGCCACTATAAACCTTCCTCCGGTCCGAAAAACAACTGTTCACCACTACTCTCTGTTTCCTGTCACTCAGCCAATTTTATATCCATGCTCTCAGTGTCACTTTAATCCCGTGAGCTTTAATCTTGCGCTCTACCCTATCAAACAGTGTGGAGTCTAGCACAGGGGCAATATCTTATTCCTGTATCACAAGATGCTAAAAGAGCTCCTCTCCCAAAGGTGCAAACATTCACTGTGATGTACTGTACTTACCAAGATAAGCTCAAGGTGCTGGGTCTCTATATTTCAGAGCTTAGCGGCGATTTGATCGGAGTGTATAAGATGATGAAGAGAAGCAACTGTGTTTATAGACAGTTTGTTTCAACTTAAACAGATTAGGGAGGACCAGGCCTCAGAATCTCATTACACGAGGCCCAAACTGGATGAGATGTTGGGAGGTTTTCCCAAGGAATGGTAGATCCGTGGAACATTGCTGACTTGTGCTGTGAATGCTGACTTACTGAATTCCATTAAGTAAGAGCTGGATCTGTTTTAAGCAATGTCTTCCCCAGCTAACTCTCTCTCCAGCCTCCTATCCACTTCCCCACCCCAGGCTCTCCCCTCCACTCCTGATCCTTACGGGGGTACAGGTCCCAGGAGCGCCAATCACAGTTCCATACCTCCATCCAAGTGGCCATTCTCCCTGCCCAAGTACAGCAAATGTCAGCAGCATACTGGTCTGACCGTGCACTCACTGACCCTCGACCTTTGCGTTGTCCAGCATTGCTGGTGGGTGGCATGTTTAAGTATAGGTGTATCAGGTGGAATGGAGATAGTCGGCTTTTGTTAATATTAAAAAAATAAATATTGATTGGCTGCAATGACTGCACAGGATCAGGCATGAACGCTGCAGAGAACTGATGGCCATTTGTGTGTGCAATGTCCAGAGTGTAATAAACAAGCTGTCACCAATGACTGCACAAATGACAACAGTAAACCTCACCACTGAATATGCTTACATGTTAACAGCATAGATAAAGCATGATAACATGTGGGACCTACACTTATCCAACCTAATTAAACCTCTAAAAGATACAGACATTGGAGCATTTGCGGAACTTTGCTGAGGTTTTCATAAGCAATCTGAAGGTGCACTTGTGACCTTCAGCAGGAGTCGCTGGTATGTGAGTATTATCAACTATATCTCAGTTGCTGCATGCAAGGGCTTGTGTTTTACTGTCTCACTGACTTGATTTAACAAAGAGTATTAACCAGGTTTTTCAGTGTTTCCCAAACCCTCAAACCTCTGTTGGAGATAATATCCTAATAAACCTATGTCGGGGTAACAGGTAAACCCATTATAAAACTAACAAATATAGAGCAAGCAGGAACTCTAATCAAAACAATTCTCCCACTCCTCTCTTAGCTAAGCAGTGCCGAGGCCACTCAAGAGTACCCCTGTGCCTGCCTGTGCTGATTTACTGAGATCAGCAGAGAGCAGAAGTCATAGAAACCAAAGAAGTAGGAGCAGGAGTGGACCATATGGCCCCTCGAGCCTGCTCCACCATTCAATATGATCAAGGCTGATCTTCCGCCTCAGCGCCACCTTCCTGCCCTCTCCTCATAATCCCTTGATTCCCTGAGAAATCAAACATCTGTCGATCTCAATCTTGAATGTATTCAATGATGGAGCACCCACAACCCTCTGGGGTACAGAACTACAAAGTTCACAGCCTTTTGAGTGAAGAAATTTCCCCTCATCTCAGCCCTAAATGATCGGCCCCTTAGCCCCAGACTGTGTCCCCGTGTTTTAGATTTCCCCGACTAGGGGAAACAATCTCTCAGTATCTACCCTGTCAAACCCCTTCAGAATCTCGTAGGTTTCAACGAGATCACCTCTCATTCTTCTAAACTTCAGAGAATATAGACCCAATTTACTCAGCCGCTCAGCCCAGGAACCAATCTTGTGAACCTTCACAGTACTGCCTCCAGTGCAAGTATATTCTATATTCTTCCTTAGAAATGGAGACCAAAATTGTGCACAGTATTCAAGGTGTGGTCTCACCAAAGCCCTGTACAATTGTAACAAAACATCTTTATTCTTGTACTTCAAGCCCCTTGTAATAAAATCCACAATGCCATTTGCCTTCCTAATTGCTTGATATACCAGAATGCTAACTGCGTTCCTTGTTGGGTGCACCCAAGTTCCTCTGAGCATCAACATTTAAAAGTTTCTCACCTTTTAAAAAATATTCTGCTTTCATTTCTTACGACCAAAGTGAATAACTTCACACTTCCCTACATCATGCTCCATCTGCCAACCCGCTACCCACTCACTGAGCCTGTCCAAGGATGAGAGTGGCCAAAGACTAAAAGATTTGAATTTTTTTTTGTGACAAGAAATCATGGAATTATTACATTTTTGATGATCTGTCATATATGCAAGTGCTCCTAGGCCATTTCAAATAGGTGGAATTATTAGACTTCAAGTGGGTAGAAACATTGGCTTTCCCATTGTTTACCTTTTATTACTATCTAGATCTTTGTATTCTGTCCCCATGACAAACTCTGTTCTCTAGCCATCAATTTCATCCCTCTCTGAGGCTGAAGCAGGCCGTTCTGACCTCAAGGTGAGCTTCCATCCATATATCCGCGTAATCACTAAGATCACTTGTTTCCATTTCTGTAACATTGCCCACCTCCACCTCAGCTCATCTGCTGCTGAAACCCTCATCAATGTCTTTGCTACCTCTGGATTCCAATTCACTCCTGGCTGGTCTCCCACATTCTATGCTCTATAAACTTGAGGTCATCCAAAATTGTGCTGCCCGTGTCTTAATTTGCAGCGAGTCCTATTCCCCTACCACACTTGGACTTGCTGACCTACATTAGCTCCGGGTTAAGCAACACCCCCAGCTTTATAATTCTCATCCTTGTTTCAAGGCCCTCCAGGGCCTTGCCCGTCCTCATCTATATAATTGTCACCAGCTCCGCCACCCTCCAAGATCTCTGCGAACTTAGATACATTACTCTCTGTATCTTCATCTAAGTCATCAATATAGATGGTAAACAGCCAAGGGTCCCAGCACTGATCCTCACAGTACTCCAGTAGTTACATCCTGTCAACTTGAAAATGCTACATTTATCCCTGTGGTTTGTTTCATGGCTGTTAACCAATCCTTGATCTATGCTAATATCTTACCCCCAACACCACTTGCCCATGTCGTGTGTATTATTAACCTTTTATTAGGCACCTTATCGAATGCCTTTCGGAAATCCAGTATACTACATCTTCCAGCTCCCCTTCAACTACCCTTTCCCCTTCATAAAACCATGTTGACTGAGCACACTGTAATTTTCTAGGAGTTGTCTCCTGTGGGGTACAGTTACACACGCTGACTCTCCTGTGGGGTACAGTTACACACACTGACACCCCTGGGGGTACAGTTCCACACACTAACTCTGCTGTGGGGCACAGTTACACACACTAACTCCCCTGGGGGTACAGTTACACACACTAACTCCCCTGGAGATACAGTTACAAACACTGACTCCCCTGTGGGGTACAGTTCCACACACACTGACTCCCCTGGGGGTACAGTTCCACACACGCTGACTCCCCTGGGGGTACAGTTCCACACACACTGACTCCCCTGGGGGTACAGTTACACACAGTGACTCCCCTGGGGGTACAGTTCCACACACACTGACTCCCCTGGGGGTACAGTTACACACTCTGACTCCCCTGGGGGTACAGTTCCACACACACTGACTCCCCTGGGGGTACAGTTACACACACTGACTCTCCTGTGGGGTACAGTTACACACACTGACTCCCCTGTGGGGTACAGTTCCACACACACTGACTCCCCTGGGGGTACAGTTCCACACACGCTGACTCCCCTGGGGGTACAGTTCCACACACGCTGACTCCCCTGGGGGTACAGTTACACACACGCTGACTCCCCTGGGGGTACAGTTACACACACTGACTCCCCTGGGGGTACAGTTCCACACACACTGACTCCCCTGGGGGTACAGTTACACACACTGACTCCCCTGGGGGTACAGTTCCACACACACTGACTCCCCTGGGGGTACAGTTACACACACTGACTCCCCTGGGGGTACAGTTACACACACTGACTCCCCTGGGGGTACAGTTCCACACACACTGACTCCCCTGGGGGTACAGCTCCACACACTGACACCCCTGGGGGTACAGTTCCACACACACTGACTCCCCTGGGGGTACAGTTCCACACACGCTGACTCCCCTGGGGGTACAGTTCCACACACGCTGACTCCACCGGCGGTACAGTTCCACACACGCTGACTCCACCGGGGGTACAGTTCCACAAACGCTGACTCCACCGGGGGTACAGTTACACACACGCTGACTCCCCTGGGGGTACAGTTTCACACACGCTGACTCCACCAGGGGTACAGTTCCACACACGCTGACTCCACCGCGGGTACAATTCCACACACGTTGACTCCACCGTGGGTACAGTTCCACACACGCTGACTCCCCCTGGGGTACTTTTCCACAGACACTGACACCCCCGGGGGTACAGTTCCACATATGCTGACTCCCCTGGGGGTACAGTTCCACACACACTGAATCCCCTGGGGGTACAGATACACACACTCACTCCCCTGGGGGTACAGTTCCACACACACTGACAACCTGGGGGTACAGTTCCACACACACTGACTCCCCTGGGGGTAAAGTTCCACACACACTGACTCTACTGGGGATACAATTCCACAGGTGCCGACCCCCCTGGGGGTACAGTTCCACAGTCACCGACTCCCCTGTGGGTACAGTTCCACATACACTGACTGCACTGGGGCTACAGTTCCACACACGCTGACTCCCCTGGGGGTACAGTTCCACACACACTGACTCCCTGGGGGTACAGTTCCACACACACTGACTCCCTGGGGGTACAGTTCCACACACGCTGACTCCCCTGGGGGTACAGTTCCCCACACACACACTGACTCCCCTGGGTGTACAGTTCCACACACGCTGACTCCCCTGGGGGTACAGTTCCCCACACACACACTGACTCCCCTGGGTGTACAGTTCCACACACGCTGACTCCCCTGGGGGTACAGTTACACACACGCTGACTCCCCTGGGGGTACAGTTACACACACTGACTCCCCTGGGGGTACAGTTCCACACACACTGACTCCCCTGGGGGTACAGTTACACACACTGACTCCCCTGGGGGTACAGTTACACACACTGACTCCCCTGGGGGTACAGTTCCACACACACTGACTCCCCTGGGGGTACAGTTCCACACACTGACTCCCCTGGGGGTACAGTTCCACACACACTGACTCCCCTGGGGGTACAGTTCCACACACGCTGACTCCACCGGCGGTACAGTTCCACACACGCTGACTCCACCGGGGGTACAGTTCCCCACACACTGACTCCACCGGGGGTACAGTTCCACAAACGCTGACTCCACCGGGGGTACAGTTACACACACGCTGACTCCCCTGGGGGTACAGTTACACACACGCTGACTCCACCGCGGGTACAATTCCACACACGCTGACTCCACCGTGGGTACAGTTCCACACACGCTGACTCCCCCTGGGGTACTTTTCCACAGACACTGACACCCCCGGGGGTACAGTTCCACATATGCTGACTCCCCTGGGGGTACAGTTCCACACACACTGAATCCCCTGGGGGTACAGATACACACACTCACTCCCCTGGGGGTACAGTTCCACACACACTGACAACCTGGGGGTAAAGTTCCACACACACTGACTCCCCTGGGGGTAAAGTTCCATACACACTGACTCCCCTGGGGGTAAAGTTCCACACACACTGACAACCTGGGGATAAAGTTCCTCACACACTGACTCTACTGGGGATACAATTCCACAGGCGCCGACCCCCCTGGGGGTACAGTTCCACAGTCACCAACTCCCCTGTGGGTACAGTTCCACATACACTGACTGCACTGGGGCTACAGTTCCACACACGCTGACTCCCCTGGGGGTACAGTTCCCCACACACACGCTGACTCCCCTGGGGGTACAGTTCCACACACACTGACTCCACTGGGGGTACAGTTCCACACACACTGACTCCACTGGGGGTACAGTTCCACACACACTGACTCCACTGGGGGTACAGTTCCACACACACTGACTCCACTGGGGGTACAGTTCCACACACACTGACTCCACTGGGGGTACAGTTCCACACACACTGACTCCACTGGGGGTACAGTTCCACACACACTGACTCCCCTGGGGGTACAGTTCCACACACTGACTCTTCTGTGGCGTACAGTTACACAAATGAATTCCCTTGGGGGGACAGTTACACACACTGACTCCCCTGGGGGTACAGTTCCACACACATTGACACCCCTGGGGGTACAGTTCCACACACTGACTCCCCTGGGGGTACAGTTCCACACACTGACTCCCCTGGGGGTACAGTTCCACACACTGACTCCCCTGGGGGTACGGTTACATACACTGACTCCCCTGGGGGTACAGTTCCACACACACTGACTCCACTGAGGGTACAGTTACACACACACTGACTCCACTGAGGGTACAGTTACACACACACTGACTCCCCTGGGGATACAGTTCCACACACACTGATTCTCCTGTGGGGTACAGTTCCACACACGCAAACTCCCCTGGGGGTACAGTTACACACACTGACTCCCCTGGGGGTACAGTTCCACACACACTGATTCCCCTGGGGGTACAGTTCCACACACACTGACTCCCCTGGGGGTACAGTTCCACACACACTGACTCCCCTGGAGGTACAGTTACACACACACTGACTCCCCTGGGGGTACAGTTACACACACACTGACTCCCCTGGGGGTACAGTTACACACACTGACTCTCCTGTGGGGTACAGTTACACACACTGACTCTCCTGTGGGGTACAGTTACACACACTGACTCCCCTGTGGAGTATTGTTACACTAATGAATTCCCTTGTGGGGACAGTTACACACACTGACTCCCTGGAGGGACAGTTACACACACTGACTCCCTGGAGGTACAGTTACACACACTGACTCACCTGGGGGGTACAGTTACACACACTGACTCACCTGGGGGTACAGTTGCACACACACTCACTCCCCTGGGGGTACAGTTACACACACACTGACTCTCCTGTGGGGTACAGTTCCACACACACTGACTCCACCGTGGGTACAGTTCCACACACACTGATTCCACCACATATGCAGTTCCACACACACTGACTCACCTGGGGGGTACAGTTACACACACTGACTGACCTGGGGGTACAGTTCCACACACACTGACTCCACCGTGGGTACAGTTCCACACACACTGATTCCACCACATGTGCAGTTCCACACACACTGACTCCACTGGGGGTACAGTTCCACACACACTGACTCCACCGGGGGTACAGTTCCACACACACTCACTCCCCTGGGGGTACAGTTCCACACACACTGACTCCACCGTGGGTACAGTTCCACACACACTGATTCCACCTGGGGTACTTTTCCACAGACACTGACTCCCCCAGGGGTACCGTTCCACATACACTGACTCCCCTGGGGGTACAGTTCCACACACAGACTCCCCTGGGGGTACAGTTCCACACACAGACTCCCCTGGGGGTACAGTTCCACACACGCAAACTCCCCTGGGAGTACAGTTACATACACTGACTCCCCTGGGGGTACAGTTCAACACACACAGACTCCACTGAGGGTACAGTTCCACACACACTGACTCCCCTGGGGGTACAGTTCCACACACACTGACTCCCCTGGGGGTACAGTTACACACACACTGACTCCCCTGGGGGTACAGTTCCACACACACTGACTCTCCTGTGGGGTACAGTTACACACACTGACTCACCTGGGGGGGGCAGTTGCACACACTGACTCCCCTGGGGGTACAGTTGCACACACACTGACACCCCTGGGGGTACAGTTCCACACACACTGACTCTCCTGTGGGGTACAGTTACACACACTGACTCCCCTGGGGGTACAGTTCCACACACACTGACTCCCCTGGGGGTACAGTTCCACACACACTGACTCCCCTGGGGGTACAGTTACACACACACTGATTCCCCTGGGGGTACAGTTCCACACACACTGACTGCCCTGGGGGTACAGTTCCACACACACTGACTCCACTGGGGGTACAGTTCCACACACACTGACTCCCCTGGGGGTACAGTTCCACACACTGACTCTCCTGTGGGGTACAGTTACACACAATGACGCCCCTGTGGAGTATTGTTACACTAATGAATTCCCTTGGGGAGACAGTTACACACACTGATTCCCTGGAGGTACAGTTACACACGCTGACTCACCTGGGGGGTACAGTTACACACACTGACTCACCTGGGGGTACAGTTGCACACACACTGACTCCCCTGGGGGTACAGTTCCACACACACTGACTCCCCTGGGGGTACAGTTCCACACACACTGACTCCACCGTGGGTACAGTTCCACACACACTGATTCCACCACATGTGCAGTTCCACACACACTGACTCCACTGGGGGTACAGTTCCACACACACTGACTCCACTGGGGGTACAGTTCCACACTCACTGACTCCCCTGGGGGTACAGTTCCACACACACTGACTCCACCGTGGGTACAGTTCCACACACACTGATTCCACCTGGGGTACTTTTCCACAGACACTGACTCCCCAGGGGTACCGTTCCACATACACTGACTCCCCTGGGGGTACAGTTACACACACACTGACTCTCTTGTGTGGTACAGTTACACACACTGATTCCCCTGGGGGTACAGTTCCACACACACTAACTTCACCACGGGTACAGTTCTACACACACTGACTCACCTGTGTGTACAGTTCCACACACAATGACTCCCCTGGGGGTACAGTTGCACACACACTGACTCCCCTGGGAGTACAGTTACACACACTGACTCCCCTGGGGGTACAGTTCCACACACACTGATTCCCCCGGGGGTACAGTTTCACACACACTGTCTCCACCGGGAGTACAGTTACACACACACACTGACTCCCCTGGGGATACACTTCCACAGGCACTGACTCCCCTGGGGGTACAGTTCCACAGGCACTGACTCCCTTGGGGGTACAGTTACACACACTGACTCCTCTGGAGGTACAGTTACACACACTGATTCCTCTGGTAAGTACAGTTATACACACTGACTCCCCTGGGGGGTACAGTTACACACACTGACTCCCCTGGGGGTACAGTTACACACACACTGACCCCCCCAGGGGTACAGTTCCACACACACTGTCTCCACCAGGAGTACAGTTACACACACACACTGACTCCCCTGGGGATATACTTCCACAGGCACCGAATCCCCTGGGGGTACAGTTACACACACACTGACTCCCCTGGGTGTACAGTTCCACACACCCTGACTCCCCTGGAGGTACAGTTCCACACACACTGACACCCCTGGGGGTACAGTTCCACACACACTGACTCCACTGGGGGTACAGTTCCACACACACTGACTCCACTGGGGGTACAGTTCCACACACTGACTCTTCTGTGGCGTACAGTTACACAAATGAATTCCCTTGGGGGGACAGTTACACACACTGACTCCCCTGGGGGTACAGTTCCACACACATTGACACCCCTGGGGGTACAGTTCCACACACTGACTCCCCTGGGGGTACAGTTCCACACACTGACTCCCCTGGGGGTACAGTTCCACACACTGACTCCCCTGGGGGTACAGTTCCACACACTGACTCCCCTGGGGGTACAGTTCCACACACACAAACTCCCCTGGGAGTACAGTTACATACACTGACTCCCCTGGGGGTACAGTTCCACACACACTGACTCCCCTGGGGATACACTTCCACAGGCACCGAATCCCCTGGGGGTACAGTTCCACAGGCACTGACTCCCTTGGGGGTACAGTTACACACACTGACTCCTCTGGGGGTACAGTTACACACACTGATTCCTCTGGGGAGTACAGTTATACACACTGACTCCCCTGGGGGGTACAGTTACACACACTGACTCCCCTGGGGGTACAGTTCCACACACACTGACCCCCCCAGGGGTACAGTTCCACACACACTGTCTCCACCTGGAGTACAGTTACACACACACACTGACTCCCCTGGGGATACACTTCCACAGGCACCAAATCCCCTGGGGGTACAGTTACACACACACTGACTCCCCTGGGTGTACAGTTCCACACACCCTGACTCCCCTGGAGGTACAGTTCCACACACACTGACACCCCTGGGGGTACAGTTTCACACACTGACTCTCCTGTGGGGTACAGTTACACACACACTGACTCCACCGCGGGTACAGTTCCACACACACTGACTCCACCACAGGTGCAGTTCCACACACACTGACTCCACCGCGGGTACAGTTCCACACACACTGACTCCACCACAGGTACAGTTCCACACACGCAAACTCCCCTGGGAGTACAGTTACATACACTGACTCCCCTGGGGGTACAGTTCAACACACACTGACTCCCCTGCGGGTACAGTTACACACACACTGACTCCCCTGGGGGTACAGTTCCACACACACTGACTCTCCTGTGGGGTACAGTTCCACACACACTGACTCCACTGTGGGTACAGTTCCACACACGCTGACTCTACTGGGGGTACAGTTCCACACACACTGACTCCACCGGTACTTTTCCATAGACACCGACTCCCCTGGGGGTACAGTTACACACACACAGACTCCCCCGGGATACAATCCATAGGCACCGACTCCGCTGGGGGTACAGTTCCACAGGCACCGACTCCCTTGGGGGTACAGTTCCACAGGCACCGGCTCCCCTGAGGGTACAGTTCCACACACACTGAGTGCCTCGGTTGTACAGTTCCATAGACACTGCTTCTTGCTGTACTGTGTGACTTCTTGAATGATAGATTCCAGCAGTTTTCCGACAACTGACGTCAGGAGTCAAACCAGGTCTGTACAGTTCAGCTATCCTATCCACACCGGAAGCAAAGCTCTATAAAATACTTGTGTATTTAGCACTTACTTGGATGAGCGAGGGGTGTCGTCTGCCCATCCTCCCTGCCGGCGTGCAGGTTTGTTCAAGGGGCCCTGCAACAAATGCAAAACAGTTTCATTAGCTGAGTACCCCACTGATAAAACAGAGCAAGCAGCAATATCCGTGGAACCGTACCCCGGGGGAGACAGCGTCCGTGGAACCGTACCCCGGGGGAGACAGCGTCCGTGGAACCGTACCCCGGGGGAGACAGCGTCCGTGGAACCGTACCCCGGGGGAGACAGCGTCCGTGGAACCGTACCCCGGGGGAGACAGCGTCCATGGAACCATACCCCGGGGGAGACAGCGTCCGTGGAACCGTATCCTAGGGAGAGTCAGTGTGTGTGTAACTGTACCGTGCAGGAGACAGTGTCTGTGGAACTGTACCACTGAAGGAATCAGTGTGTGTGTCACTGTTGTCAATGTATAAGTAATCACACTGCATTTTTTTTTTGTTCATGGGATGTGGGTGTCGCTGGCTAGGCCAAAATTTATTGCCCATCCCCAATTGCCCTTGTTCAGAGGGCATTTAAGAGTCAGCCACGTTGCTGTGGGTCTGGAATCACATGTAGGCCAGACCAGGTAAGGGCAGCAGATTTCCTTCCCTAAAGGACATTTGTGAACCAGATGGGTTTTTATAACAATCGGCAATGATTTCATGGTCATCATCAGACTTTGTCAGTGCGCGTGGAACTGTGCCACCAAGGGAATTGGTGTATGTGGGACCTGAACTCCAGTGTGTATGGAAATTGTACCCCAGTGAGAGTCAAAAGGTGAAATGTCTAAGTTGGGATAATAAGCTGCTGAGTAAGGATTTAATATTTTTTTCTTTACAGAAGGGGACACTCTTGATTCAATAAACTTTTGATTTTCTTTACTTAATTCTCAAAAATAAACTTCTGCGGAATGCTGAGCGATCACATTGCTTAAAATAAGAGATGGCTAATTGCAGTGTGGGAAAAAGGCTGATTAGGAGCTCGAGGACACATTCTCTTCCCGGGAATCTGTGACCCTGGCACAGATATAGCAAGAGCTAATCCGACCTTAGCCTGTCCAAAGATAGGCTCTTCGCCAAAAGGGGCCGGGTCACAGCATTAAACTAGATTCAACCAGATGGAGAAGGCAATGCAGCTTGAACACAGAGGCCACAGGGCAGATGCACACAGTAACAGGGTACTTCGTGCGCCTGAGTTTGTGTGTTGTATGTACTCATATCTACATGGAAGCACGTATTATTTATCATGACACTTTTGTGGCAGGAGGAAATGAGTGAATTATAGAGCAACACACACTAACTTATCCTTTACATTGAATGTAAACAGTTCTGTGTTTCTAGCTGTCAGCTGTGACTCAGTGGTAACACTCCCACCTCTGAATCAGAAGGTTGTGGGAGCTTGGGGTGCCTATAGTTTCTCATTGCTTTCTCCATGACAATGCCTTAGCCAATCAGAGATGACTTTCAAACCAAGCAGCACCCTTTCTCCTGCACATACATTGTTGTGTATGTTGGAAATTTGGCATCTTTGCGTTTGTCCTGATACGTATGAAAATACGAATTAGGAGCAGCAAATTTAGCAACCATACATTCAATCCCTTCATCCAAGTCATTGATATAAATTGTAAATAGTTGAGGCCCCAGCACTGACTTCTGTGGCATTCCACTTGTCACATCTTTCCAACCTGAAACCTAGGGGAGGTGATGGGAGGTAGTGGTATTGTTGCTGGACTAGTAATCCAGAGGCACAGGGTAATGCTCCGGGGTCCTGGGTTCGAATCCCACCACGACAGATGGTGGAATTTGAATTCAGTTAAAAAATCTGGAATTAAAAGTCTAATGATGACCATGAAACCATTGTCAATTGTTGTAAAAACCCATCTGGTTCATTAATGTCCTTTAGGAAAGGAAATCTTCCGTCCTTACCTGGTCTGGCCCACGTGACTCCAGGCCCACAGCAATGTGGTTGACTCTTAAAAGCCCTCTGAACTAGGACAACTAAGGTGGGTAATAAATGCTGGCCTGGCCAGCGATGCCCACATCCCAAGAACAATTTTTTAAAAAAGACCCATTTTCCCTACTCTCTGTTAGCTAACCAATCCTCTATCCTTGTTAATATGTTACCACCTACACCATAAGCTCTTATTTTATGAAGCAACCTTTGATGTGGCACCTTATCAAATGAACCATAGAACCATAGAAAAGTTACAGCACAGGAGGAGGCCATTCGGCCCATCTTGTCCATGCCAGCCCAAGGACACCCAGGTGCCCTTTCTAATCCCACCTTCCTGCACCCGGCCCATAGCCCTGCAGCTTACAGCACTTTAGGTGCAGATCCAGGTACTTTTTAAAAGGGTTTAAAGTTTCTGCCTCTACCACCAACTTGGGCAGCGAATTCCAGACACCCGCTACCCTCTGCGTAAAAAAGTTCTTCCTCATGTCCCCCCTACACCTTCTGCCATTTATCTTATTTCCTACATTACAACCAGAACTTTCAATTGTGACATTAAAGGCATTATATAAAACATCCCAAGAGGCTTTACAGGAGTGTTATGAAACAAAATTTGCCACATAGTCAAATAAGGAGATATGAGGTCAGATGCCTGAGAGCTTGGTCAGATGTAGGCTGTAAGGAATGTCTTAGAGGAAAGCGAGAAGAAGGGTGGAGAGGTGTAGGGAGAGAATTCTAGAGCTTCAGACCCAGGCAGCTGAAGGCATTAACACCAGTGATGGAGTGATTCAAATTGAGAATGCTCAGGAGGCCAGAATCTTTGATGCGCAGGGATCTAGGAGGGCCTGGAAGAGAGAGGGGCGAGGCCTTGTAGGGATTTGAAAACAAGTAATGAGCATTTAAAAAATCGCAGCATTGCTTGACTGGGACCCAATGTGGATCAGCGAGCTCAGGGCAAATGGACAGTGGGACTTGGAGCAAGTTAGGACACAAGCAGCAGAGCTTGAATGAGCTCAAGTTTACAGAGGGTAATATGTGAGAGACAGCCAGCAGCACATTGAGGGTTTCAGAAGCAGATAAGCGGAGACAGAAGTCGAAGTTGGGTGATGTTGTGGAGCTGGAAATAGGTAGCCCTAGTGAGGGCACGAATATGTGGTCAGAAGCTCATCTCAGAGTCAAATACAGGAGCAAGGTTGTGAATAATCTAGTTTAGCCCAAAGACAGTTGCCAGGGAGTGGGATGAAGTCAGTGGTGAGGGAACAGAGTTTGTGACAGGACCGAAGCCAGTGGGGTCAGTCTCACCAATAATTAATAGGAGAAAATTTAAGTACACCACATTCACAGGTTCCCCTTTATCCATGTTGCTTGTTACTTTCTCAAAGGACTCCAATAAATTAGTCAAGCATGGTTTCTCTTTCACAAAACCATGTTGTCATTACTTGATTGCATTGAGAATTTTTAAGTGCCCCAATATAACCTCCTTAATAGATTCAAATAATCAATTCACTGAGTGTAAGAAGAAAGGGTTCGGCAATGTGTCTCTCTTTTCAGCAAGATTCAAGTTGTGAGTTCAATCTCTATTCCAGACACTTGAATCCCATACAAAAACAGAATTACCTGGCAAAACTCAGCAGGTCTGGCAGCATCGGCGGAGAAGAGTTGATGTTTCGAGTCCTCATGACCCTTCAACAGAACTGAGTAATATTAGGAGAGGGGTGAAATATAAGCTGGTTTAAGATTGGGGGGGGGTGGGGGAGAGAGAAGTTGGGTGGTTGTAGGGACAAGCAAGCAGTGATAGGAGCAGATAATCAAAAGATGTCACAGACAAAGGAACAAAGAGGTGTTGAAGGTGGTGATATTATCTAAACGAATGTGCTAATTAAGAATGGATGGCAGGACACTCAAGGTACAGCTCTAGTGGGGGTGGGGTGGAAAGACTAACACGGCATTAAAGGTATAGATTTAAAAATAATGGAAATAGGTGGGAAAAGAAAAATCTATATAAATTATTGGAAAAAACAAAAGGGAGGGGGAAGAAACGGAAAGGGGGTGGGGATGGAGGAGGGAGTTCAAGATCTAAAGTTGTTGAATTCAATATTCAGTCCAGAAGGCTGTAAAGTGCCTAGTCGGAAGATGAGGTGCTGTTCCTCCAGTTTGCGTTGGGCTTCACTGGAACAATGCAGCAAGCCAAGGACAGACATGTGGGCAAGAGAGCAGGGTGGAGTGTTAAAATAGCAAGCGACAGGGAGGTTTGGGTCTTTCTTGCAGACAGACTGCAGGTGTTCTGCAAAGCGGTCGCCCAGTTTACGTTTGGTCTCTCCAATGTAGAGGAGATCGCATTGGGAGCAACGAATGCAGTAGACTAAGTTAGGGGAAATGCTGCTTCACTTGAAAGGAGTGTTTGGGCCCTTGGACGGTGAGGAGAGAGGAAATGAAGGGGCAGGTGTTGCATCTTCTGCGTGGGCATGGGGAGGTGCCATAGGTGGGGGTTGAGGAGTAGGGGGTGATGGAGGAGTGGACCAGGGTGTCCCGGAGGGAACGATCCCTACGGAATGCCACCAGGGGGGGTGAAGGGAAGATGTGTTTGGTGGTGGCATCATGCTGGAGTTTGCGGAAATGGCGGAGGATGATCCTTTGAATGCGGAGGCTGGTGGGATGATAAGTGAGGACAAGGGGGACCCTATCATGTTTCTGGGAGGGAGGAGAAGGCGTGAGGACGGATGCGCGGGAGATGGGCCGGACATGGTTGAGGGCCCTGTCAACGATCGTGGGTGGAAAACCTCGGTTAAGGAAGGAGGAGGACATGTCAGAGGAACTGTTTTTGAAGGTAGCATCATCAGAACAGATGCGACGGAGGCGAAGGAACTGAGAGCATGGGATGGAGTCCTGAGAGCATGGGATGGAAGCGGGGTGTGAGGAGCTGTAGTAGAGGTAGCTGTGGGAGTCGGTAGGCTTGTAATGGATATTGGTGGACAGTCTTTCACCAGAAATTGAGACAGAGAGGTCAAGGAAGGGAAGGGAAGTGTCAGAGATGGACCATGTGAAAATGATGGAGGGGTGGAGATTGGAAGCAAAATTAATACATTTTTCCGGTCCAATCCCATAATCTAGGCTGACACTCCAGCGCATTACTGAGGCAGCATTGCATTGTCAGAGATGCTGTCTTTCAGGTGAGACATTAAACCAAGGTTACACTTGTCATCTTGGGTAGATTTTGGAACAAGAGTAAAGTATATAGTGGGGTTCCCCAGAGGTCAAAATTAGGACCATTGATTTTCTTGTTCTGTATTAATGACCTTCTCTTGGATGTACAGGCACCATTTCAAAATTTGCAGATGACATAAAACCTGTGAACTATGATGAGCATAATGATAAACTTCAAGAGGAATTAACCAGATGAAATGAGTGGACAAGTGGCAGATGAAATTTAGTGCAGAGAAGTATGAAATAGGAAGAATGAGGAGAGGCAATATAAAATGGAGTACAATTCTAAGGGGGGTTCAGGAGCAGAGGGACCTAGGTCTATATGTGCACAAATCATTGAAGATGGCAGGGCAAGTTGAGAAAGTGGTTAAGAAAATCTTATGTGATCCTGGGCTTTATAGATGGGGATATAGAGTACGAACGCAAGAATATTATGATGTACTTTTATAAAATTCTGGTTTGGCTTCCACTGGAGCAGTGTGTCCAATTTTGGGCACCGCACTTTAAGATGATTGCACTGGATGCAGAAAAGATTCACGAGAATGTTTCTGGAGATGAGGAACTTCAGTTATGTGGACAGATTGGAAAAGCTGTAAGGTAGTGGAGTTTCACAGGGATCAGAGCAGGTCAGAGGTTAGGAATCACGTGGCGAGTAACTCACCTCCTGACTCCCCAAAGCCTGTCCACCATCTACAAGGCACAAGTCAGGAGTATGACAGAATGCTCCCCACTTGCCTGGAT
This sequence comes from Cetorhinus maximus, assembly GCF_964194155.1. Taxonomy (NCBI): domain Eukaryota; kingdom Metazoa; phylum Chordata; class Chondrichthyes; order Lamniformes; family Cetorhinidae; genus Cetorhinus; species Cetorhinus maximus. The sequence continues at coordinate 1,303,308 of NC_135896.1, forward strand.
GAGTGCAGCTCCAACAACACTCAACTGGCTTGACATCATCCAGAACAAAGCAGCCCCGCTTGATCGGCACCACATCCACAAACATTCACTCCATCCACCACCTATGCACAGTAGCAGCAGTGTGTACCATCTACAAGGTGCACTGCAGAAACTCATGAAGGCTCCTTAGACAGCATCTTCCAAACCCACGACCACTACCACCTAGAAAGACAAGGACAGCAGGCACATGAAGACACGGCCTCCTGGAAGTTCCCCTTCCACCATCCTGACTTGGAAATATATCACCGTTCCTTCACTGTTCCTGGGTCAAAATCCTGGAACTCCCTCCCTAACAACACTGTGGGTGTACCTACACCACATGGACTGCAGCGGTTCAAGAAGGCAGCTCACCACCACCTTCTCAAGGGCAATTGGGAATGGATAATAAGTGCTGGCCTAGCCAGTGACACCCACATCCCATGAATCAATAAGGTGCTGGGACCTCAACTATTTACAATCCATATCAATGACTTGGATGAAGGGACTGAGTATACTGTAGCCAAATTTGCTTGCAATACAAAGATATATAGGAAAGTTGTGAGGAGGATACAAAGTCTGTTAAGGGATATAGATAGGTTAGGTGAGTGGGCAACAACTTGGCAGATGGAGTATAATGTGGGAAAATGTGAGGTTGTCTACTTGGTAGGAAGAATGGAAAAGCAGAATATTATTTAAATGGAGGGAGACTGCAGAACACTGCAGTACTGAGGGATCTGGGTCTACTGGTACATGAATCACAAAAAAAGTTAACGTGCAGGTACGGCAATTAATTAGGAAGGCAAATGGAGTGTTGGCCTTTATTGCAAAGGGGATGGCGTATAAAAGTAGGGAAGTCTTGCTACAGCAGTACAGGTGAGACCATACCTAGAATACTGCCTTTAGTTTTGGTCTCCTTATTAAGGAGGATATACTTGCATTAGAGACAGTTCAGAGAAGGTTCACCAGGCTGATTCCAGGGATGAATGAGTTGTCTTATGAAGAAAGGTTGAGCAGGTTGAGCCTATACCCATTGGAGTTTAGAAGAATGAGAGGTGATCTTATTGAAACATAGAAGATTCTCTGAGGGGGCTTGACAGGGTAAATGCTGGAAGGATGCTTTTCCTCTTGGGGGAATCTAGAACTAGGGGACACAATTTCAAAATAAGGGGTCTCCCATTTAAGAGAGATGAGGAGGAATTCCCTCTCTGAGGGTCACTAATCTTTGGAATTCTCTTCCCCAGACAGCAGTGGAGGCTGGGTCATTGAATATATTCAAGGCCGAGTTAGACAGATTTTTAATCACCAAGGGAGTCAAGGGTTATGGGGGGGGGCAGGCAGGAAAATGGAGTTAAGGCCACAATCAGATCAGCCATGATCTCGATGAATGATGGAGCAGGCTTGGGGGGCCCGAATGGCCTATTCCTATTTCTTATGTTCTTAAGCTGCGGTTGCCCTCCTTAGAGAAAATTGGGAGGAGCTTTGGTAGAAGTGTTTGAAATCATGAGTAGTCTGGACAGAGTAGATAGGGAGAAACTGTTCCCATTGGTGGAAGGGTTGAGAACCAGAGAACACTAATTTAAGGAAATTGGCAGAAGAAACAACAGCAACATGAAGAAAAACATGTTTTTCGCACCAAGTGGTTAGGGTCTGGAACACGCAGCCTAAGAGTATGGTGGAGGCAGGGTCAATTGTGGCTTCAGCAGAGAATTAGCTAATTATATGAGGAGAAATGATTTGTAGGGCTACAGGGAGTGGGAGTAGCAAAGTTACTCTTGCCAGAGAGATGGCATGGATACAATGGGCTGATTGGCCTCCTGCGTTTTAACTATTCTATAATATCTATGGCATGATTTCCAAGAAGGGCAGGGGAGTTCTCCTTGGTGTCCTGGTCAATTTTTGTCCTTCAAACAAAACCTAAAACAGATGACCTGGTCCGTCATCTCATTGCTGTTTTGGAGAGCTTGCTGTCTGCAATTCGGCTGCTGCGTCTCCCTGTGTTTACTGAGGGAGATAAGTGTGGAAATTGAGGAAGAACTGGCCACAATGTTCAAATTCTCCTTAGGTATGGGGGTGGTGCCAGAGAATTGGAGGATGCAAATGTTACACCTTTGTTTAAAAAGAGAAGGAAAACTCAACAACTACAGAGCAGACAGTCTAACATTGGTGGGGGGATAATTTTTAATCCACAGTAAAATTTGCCAAAGATAAGAGCAAAATACTGCAGATGCTGGAAATTTGCCTCATCCTTCTTAAAGGCAAAAAATGCTGGCCTTGCCATAGATGCTCACATCCCATGAAAGAAGAAAAAATATTCCATACTTTTGCTTCCACTAGCTATCTCCTGGCCAACATTCCACCCTTGATAAGCCTAAGGTCATCCAAAGCTCTGCTGTCTGTATCCTAAATCGCATTGAATCCAGTCACTCATCACCCCTGTGCTCACTGACCTACACTGGTTCCCGGTCCGGCAACACCTCGATTTTAAAATCAAACCCCTTCATGACCTCACTCTTTCCTATCTCTGTAATCTCCCTCCCTACAATCCTCTGAGATTTCTGCGCTCCTCCAGATCTGACCACTTGTACACCCTGATTACCTTTGCTCCATCATTGGTAGCTGTGCATTCAGTTGCCTTGATCCTAAGCTCCTCAATTCTCTCCCTCTGTGTACTCTTCTATTATTAAAGCCAAGGCTCCCTTGTGTTTTTTAAACAGCCTTGTCGACTTGTCCTGCCATCTTCAAATATTTGGATGCATATATCACCATGTCTCTCTATTCCTGCAAGCCCTTTAAAATTGTACCAACCTCAGCTTCTCTATCTCTTGGGTAACTAAAGACCCTCATCCCTGGTAATATTCCAGTAAATTTCCCCAGGACTCTCTCCAAGGCACTGCCATCCTTCCTAAAGCGTGGTTCATATTGAAGATGATACAGAATCAGTCATACACTGGGTTCCAGGACGGTAGTTAAATTTTGCGGACTACCCTCTCTCTCTATGCATCCTAAACAATCCACAACCGATCACGTTCAGGCTAAAAAGTGCCTCCTCAGCCAGACAGTGAGGGACTATGCCTTCCAGATAGTATACTGGCAGTCCTGACAAGAGTTAAACATTTCTGCAATGCTTTTGGGAGAAAAGAAATGCATTTTATTTGGAGGTAGAGTCACCAGGTCCTTGAGACACCCGACTTTACCCGGGCACTTGGCCTAATTTGGCATCATCTATCCAACAACATATCTGGCATTCTTCTGCAGCCAATGACTCAAAGCAGCAGACGAGAGACCAGCTCATCAGGAGTTCACTTATTTTGTTATTTAAGACCACAAGGCACCCATTTTTACCCTATATAGGTTGCAATGCAGAACAACAATCATATTACTATTCACAACTCCTAATGAAAGAGGCACACAAACTCTGAGCCGAAACATCCTTTCCTCACTCCAGGAGAGGAGGGGACCTGTGAGAGTCAGCACCTTCAGGAGAGGAGGGGACCTGTACCCCAGTGAGAGTCAGCACCTTCAGGAGAGGAGGGGACCCGTACCCCAGTGAGAGTCAGCACCTTCAGGAGAGGAGGGGGCCCCGTACCCCAGTGAGATTCAGCACCTTCAGGAGAGATGGGGACCTGTACCCCAGTGAGAGTCAGCACCTTCAGGAGAGATGGGGACCTGTACCCCAGTGAAAGTCAGCACCTTCAGGAGAGATGGGGACCTGAACTCCAGTGAGAGTCAGCACCTTCAGGTGAGGAGGGGACCTGTACCCCAGTGAGAGTCAGCACCTTCAGGAGAGAAGGGGACCTGTACCCCAGTGAGAGTCAGCACCTTCAGGAGAGGAGGGGACCTGTACCCCAGTGAGAGTCAGCACCTTCAGGAGAGGAGGGGACCCGTACCCCAGTGAGAGTCAGCACCTTCAGGAGAGGAGGGGACCTGTACCCCAGTGAGAGTCAGCACCTTCAGGAGAGGAGGGGGACCTGTACCCCAGTGAGAGTCAGCACCTTCAGGAGAGGAGGGGGACCTGTACCCCAGTGAGAGTCAGCACCTTCAGGAGAGGAGGGGGACCTGTACCCCAGTGAGAGTCAGCACCTTCAGGAGAGGAGGGGCCCGTACCCCAGTGAGAGTCAGTACCTTCAGGAGGGGAGGGGACCTGTACCCCAGTGAGAGTCAGCACCTTCAGGAGAGGAGGGGGACCTGTACCCCAGTGAGAGTCAGCACTTTCAGGAGAGGAGGGGACCCCTACTCCAGTGAGAGTCAGCACCTTCAGGAGAGGAGGGGGACCTGTACCCCAGTGAGAGTCAGCACCTTCAGGAGAGGAGGGGACCCCTTCTCCAGTGAGAGTCAGCACCTTCAGGAGAGGAGGGGACCTGTACCCCAGTGAAAGTCAGCACCTTCAGGAGAGGAGGGGGACCTGTACACCAGTGAGAATCAGCACCTTCAGGAGAGGAGGGGACTCATACCCCAGTGAGATTCAGCACCTTAACGAAAATTGGTCCTTCCTATCCACTCTATCTAGGCCCCTCAAAATTTTATATACGTTCATTAAATCTCTCCTCTGTTCCAAAGAAAACAACCCCAGCCTATTCAAACTTTCCTCATAGCTAAAATTCTCCATTCCTGGCAACATCCACATAAATCTCTTCTGTGCCCTCTCTAGTGCAATCACATCCTTCTTTTAACTCATATCCCAGAACTGTACATAGTGATCTGGCTGCGGCCTTACAAATGTTTCATACAGTTCCAGGAGGGGGATGGAAGGGGAGGCCATGAAGGAATCTGAAAATGAGGATGCAAATTTTAAAATTGAGGCATTGTTCAACTGGGGGCCAATATACATCAGCAAACACAGGAATGGCTGGTGAAAAGGAATTGGTATTAGTCGGGATATGAGAAGAGTTTTGAATGAGGACAAGTTTATAGAGGGTGGATGAAGGGAGATTGACCGAGAGAGCTTGGGAACAGTCGAGTCTGGAGATAACAAAGGCATGGATGAGGGTTTTGTCTTTGAAAATACATTCTCCACTGTTTATATCAGGTGTGTTTGCGTCAATTTGATTTGGCTGCTCTCCACGATAGCTGGTATAAAATGGCAGCATTTGCAAACTTTCAAAATCATTACAGTTGCCGTGCTGTATGTTTTCAGATTTCCCAGTGGTATGGTACATTTTGTATTCTCATATGTGGACATCTTGGAAGACAAAGCTCAACCCAGAGCAATCCAGATACAAGTGTACAGAGCCTGAGATCATGGGTCTACAGAATGACAACAAGTAGAATTCCACATATGTTAAAGATCATCAGTCGCTAAAGCGTCAATAAAAACACAAGCAAGATGTAACAAAAGAAATCAGCCTGGTGTAACAAGGCGTATAGTCTTGAGTCAACATGGCCATTTCTATAAACGGAGGCTGTGACACTGACAGTGCGAGTTATCATCATCCTCCAGCAGCTGTCAGATTCTGGCCATTTTAAAACTGAGTGGTTTAGGTGGTGGGACTGTTGCTCTTTTCATTGGCTAAGTATTGTGAGGAAAGACAAATTTTGGAAGAGGGTTTAAAGTAGTTTTGCCAGCCCATGTTGGCACTCACCTCTGCTCCACTGGTGCTGGAAGATGCTTTGCGGCTCAGACGGGTCTCGTCCTGTGAGGTCTCCAGGGGCTGGCGGGCTCGTCTCCCAGTCTTCACGATCTGGAAAGGTGGATGAGGGAAAGAGGGTTGACACAAAAAAAATAGATCACAACCCAGCAGTCCAGTAAACTGGCTTAGGGCCCCAGAATGGACACAGCATATTTTGACCCGTAGGGAGCGTGCACAGAAGTTCCACATGGCTATCCTCCACCTCCCCTGAACACTATCAGGTCATATCAATAACAGGTTTCAGCCATGAGTCAATGCACTCTCAGGACCCGAGACTTGAGCACAAAATTCAGGTTGACCCTCCCAGCGCAGTACTCACCATCAGAGGTGCTGCCTTTCAGGTGAGATGTTAAACCAAGGGCCCATCTGCCCTCTCAGGTTAATGAAAAAGAATGAATGCCCCTGAACTCCAATCACAGGTCAAATTGGCTCAGTGACAGGACACAGAGAAGAATGCTTTTCAGACTAAATGCTGATTGGTGCTGAAGTTCCCGAAGGGTCAAATTTGGATCAAATACTCTTTTTATAAGCAAACTAGACTCGTGTGGAGGGAGCAGCATTTTAAAGTTTTCAGATGATACGAAACCTGGCATTGTAGTAGATAGTGCTGCGAATAGTTAGAGGCTTCAAGATGAAGGATGGTGAAATGGGCAGAAGCCTGGCAGATGGAGTTCAATGGGGAGAAGTGTGAAGTGATGCATTTTGTGAGGACTAATGCAGAAAGACGGTACACCATAAATGGCATAATTTTGAGAAGTGGAGAAGAGCAGAGAGACCTTGGTGTCCGTATACATAAATCAAAGGGTTCCAGGACAGGACGTAAAGGTGATTTAAAAACATTAGGGTTACTTGTGTTTAGAAATGAAGGAATAGACGATAAAAGCAAAGATGCTGATGGAACTTTATAAATCAGTGATTAGACCTCAGCTGGAATATTGTGCTTAATTCTGGGCTCCACAGTTGAGGAAAGATGTAAAAGCCTTAGAAAAGGAATAGATGGTTTTTCCAGGGTGTTACCAGGGTGAGGGATTCAGATGTAAGGGGAGGTTGGAAAAGTTAGGATTGTTCTTGCAACAAAGAGATGACCCAATCATGGTTTTGAAGATGATGAGAGGTTTTGATAGAGAGAAAAACTATTCCTTGTGGGGAGAGGATCAATAACCAGCATTCACATGTATAAAATTATTCGATCAAGATCAGAGGTGGGATGAGGACAATTATTTTCACTCAGAGAGTTGTTTGGATCTGGAATACTTCACCTGAAAAGATCATGGAGGCTGATTCCATAAATAATTTTGAGAGAGAGTTGGACAGGGGCTTGATGATGAAGAAATTACTATCAGCTCGAGACTTCACTATCCCAATGAACTCCTGACCATCCTCTTGCCTTTGACAAGGTGCCACACAGGAGGCTGCTCAGTAAGATAAGAGCCCATGGTGTGAGAGGCAAGGTACTAGCATGGATAGAAGATTGGCAGGAGGCAGAGAGTGGGGATAAGGGGGTCCTTCTCAGGATGGCGGCCAGTGACTAGTGGAGTTCCGCAGGGGTCAGTGTTGGGACCA